>NW_022873929.1:0-2453 GCF_010883055.1 Belonocnema kinseyi
GAAAAATTACAATTTCAAAAAAATTAAAGTTGTTTTAAATATTGAGCTAGACTCGCGACCGGGACAAATCAGAAAATGAAAGTAAATTTGAAAATTGAACTGTTGTTCAAGTATTAAAAATTAAACAGTGATTGATTTTACAAGGTGATTTTAGATCTGTTCAAAATGATATAATTTACATATTTTAACGTTAAAATTTGAACTAATTTAATTCCAAAGCCTTAGTAATGACACAAGTGTAAAGTTCGAATTAATGGCTTCTTAAATGAACGCCCTTATTTAATTTCAAAATCTTTTTGAAGTATTATTTAAGTATAAAATATTCCATTTTTAATCTATTTGGTTTGGAAATAAAAAAAACAATTTTCAGTAGTAAACAATTTGAAAATGAATTGTCACAATTTCAGAGTGACAAATTTAAACTTGGAATGTTAAGATTATAATTGTTTAATTTTTTTATTTGTATTTCGAAGGTAAAAGTATTTCATTTTGATTCTTAAAGAACAGTTAAATAAGCATTAATTTAGAAAAAAATCAAATAAGCTGGAGGTTTCTGAATGTTACAAAGCAAAGAACAAAATTTTGAGCTCCTCAAGAATTTTGAAATACTAGGAAAACAATAAAAATTTCTGGGTAGATTTAAAATGATTTTTTATTTCGAAAAAGTACATAACGCAAAGAGAATGTTTAAAAATATTTCAAAACATTTCAAAAGATTTGCAATATTAGACAAAATCTGGAAGCTCTTAAAACAATTTTGTGTGTGGGATTTTCCAAAAATGTTACGAAAAATGGGAATCAGTCTAAAAGACATTTAAAAGTTCCAAAAAATTTTTAAAATAATTTTAAAATATTTGAAACAATTTAAAAGAGAATAGATACTTTCGATGATTTTGAAATGTTTTCAAATGTTGACTTTTTATTTTGAAAAATTACATAATTTTAAGAGGAGGTATAAAAACATGGGACCACTGACAAAAATTCTGAAAGGGATGAATGAAAAATCCCAAAAAATGAAATTTCCGGCACCTGAATAATAATTTTATAAAAATTGTATTAAAAAATACATTAAAAAACACGTGTGCTTTGAAAGAAAAAAATGTTCTGCCTAAATTTTCTTCGTACCTACATAATAACATTTTTGAAACAAACTTTGCAGGATTCAATTCAACGACGATTTATATCAAAATTTATTTTTATTATTTTCTTTTATTAATAAAAAATTCGTTTTGTCAGAACTTTTTTTATGTTTTTTTCAAATACTATGCACATTTTCAAACAATTTTTTTCATCCAGAAATATATATTCGATTATTGTATTTTCAATAAATAAATAATATTTAATAAACAATTTTTTAAATTGTTTAAATTCAGGAATTTTCTAGTTGAGATACTTTATGATTCAGGCATTTTCTTTGGGGATTTTTAAAATTCGGTAATATCTTATTGTCTGGAATTTTATTTATTTTATTTTTCGTGAATTTTCCAATTCGAGTTTTATATTTCGGGACTTTTATAATTGCGGGAATTTTATTATTAGTTATTTTTCAATGTACGAATTTTACAGTGTCAGGAATTTTATTTTTCGGGATTTTTCAGTCGCTTTTTCCGAAAAATAAAATTCCCACATCACTGTAAAAATTACGAAATTATAATATTGCAATGTTATAATTTCGGAATTTTTACAGTGATGTGGGAATTTTATTTTTAATTTTCCAATTCGGGACTTTTATATTTCAAAAATGCATTGTCGAAATATAAAAGTCCCGAATTGGAAAATTCTCGACAATTTACAATCTTACCGAATTTAAGAATTGCCGACAGAAAATTTCCGAATTATACAATATCCAGGCTCGACAACTCTCTAATTTGAAAAATTAAAAAATAGTTCGTTAAAAAAATTTTTTTAAATAGAATAATAAAATATTTTTACCGAGGAAAAAACTTTTTTAATGTTTAAAGTTTCTAAAAATTATTGTTTGAATTAAAAATAACATTGATTGAACAATTGTATTTTTGGATAAAAAATGTTGTTTGAAAATGTCCATTTTATTTTTGTACATTACAGAAAACGCTCGAAAAAATAAAATTATTATTTAAAAAAATAAAAATAAAAGTCGCGTTAAATCAGCCTGCATTGAATCCTGCAAAGTTTGTTTCAGTGGAAGCTCATGTGTTTTAAATTTATGTTTGTATCACATTTTTATACAATTATTGTTATTTTAAATTAAAACAATAATTAAAAAAATTAAACATTAAACCAAATTTCTATGATAAAAATATTTGATTATTGAATTTTTAATAAATAAATAATATTGACCACATAACTGTTTTCTCAATTTTTGCAATTCGGGAATTTTCTAGTGTGTATATTTTATCATTAGACAGCATTCGGCCTGGAGTTTTATTATTCGGGAATTTTCAAATTCGATAATATTCGGGATTTTCGGGTTT
>NW_022873930.1:0-1372 GCF_010883055.1 Belonocnema kinseyi
GTGAGGTTCTAAAATATTTCACAGGATTTAACACAGAGATTTCGACAGAGATTTTTTAAGATTCTAGAGTGCTTTTAAAAAAATTATAAGAAATTTTTAAAAGTTTTTTAAAGTTTCAAGGGATTTTAAGGGACTTACAATATTTTAGGGACTTTTAAAAGATTTCAAGGATTTTTAAAAATTATTTTCATAAATTTTAAGGGACTTCAAAGTGCTTGAAATATTTTAGGATAAAGAATTTTCTAGAATTTCGGAAGATATGGAACGATTTTACAGGACCTGTAAGGTTCTAAAATATTTCACAGGATTTAACACAGAGATTTCGACAGAGATTTTTTAAGATTCTAGACTTCTTTTAAAAAAATTATAAGAAATTTTTAAAAGTTTTTTAAAGTTTCAAGGGATTTTTAGAGACTTACAATATTTTAGGGAATTTTTAAAGATTCCAAGGATTTTTAAACATTATTTTGATAAATTTTAAGGGATTTCAAAGTGCTTGAAATATTTTAGGATAAAGAATTTTCTAGAATTTCGGAAGATATGGAACGATTTTACAGGACCTGTGAGGTTCTAAAATATTTCACAGGATTTAACACAGAGATTTCGACAGAGATTTTTTAAGATTCTAGAGTGCTTTTAAAAAAATTATAAGAAATTTAAAAAAACTTTTTTAAGGTTTCAACGGATTTTAAGGGACTTACAATATTTTAGGGACTTTTAAAAGATTCCAAGGATTTTTAAAAATTATTTTTATAAATTTTAAGGGACTTCAAAGTGCTTGAAATATTTTAGGATAAAGAATTTTCTAGAATTTCGGAAGATATGGAACGAGTTTACAGGACTTGTAAGGTTCTAAAATATTTCACAGGATTTAACACAGAGATTTCGACAGAGATTTTTTAAGATTCTAGACTACTTTTAAAAAAATTATAAGAAATTTTTAAAAGTTTTTTAAAGTTTCAAGGGATTTTAAGGGACTTACAATATTTTAGGAACTTTCAAAAAATTCCAAGGATTTTTAAAAATTATTTTTATAAATTTTAAGGGACTTCAAAGTGCTTGAAATATTTTAGGATAAAGAATTTTCTAGAATTTCGGAAGATATTGAACGATTTTACAGGACCTGTAAGGTTCTAAAATATTTCACAGGATTTAACACAGAGATTTCGACAGAGATTTTTTAAGATTCTAGAGTACTTTTAAAAAAATTATAAGAAATTTTTAAAAACTTTTTTAAGGTTTCAAGGGATTTTAAGGGACTTACAATATCTTAGGGACTTTTAAAAGATTCCAAGGATTTTTAAAAATTATTTTTATAAATTTTAAGGGACTTCAAAGTGCTTGAAATATTTTAGGATAAAGAATTTTCTAG
>NW_022873931.1:0-1028 GCF_010883055.1 Belonocnema kinseyi
GGTCCCGAAGGAATTAACCCCCAAGCGGAGGTGTGAAAACCGTGCTGAAAGCTGAATGGCACCTGGGTGAGGTGTCTAGAACGGTGACTCTGGGAAACCGGGTGAGCTCTCAGATTACGCAGCCTTATCATTGCATGCAGGGCTCTACAAGGATGGACGAACCCCTTTCCCTAGCTTCTCGTGGGAACAACAAAGACAACACCAAACATAGTTGTAGTAAGTGCGGTTCAAAACAACAGAACGTGCAGGGCTCCCGACAATAAGTCGGCCAACAATGCCGAACAATCTAGAGCTGGGGGAGCCAATGAAAATGGATTCAATGCAATGGATCGGCGGGATCTCGCGACTTTGGGTGGACGGAGCAACTGAATCACGACTTGCTAGAGTGCTACGATACGAGTATGGCCCGTGAACGTTGTTACATGGCACGGCTGCCTGCTCTGTGGTGCGAGAAACACCCGGAGATATCGTACTTTTCGCAGCAACGTCTGCGAAACCATGCTGAACTACTCCGTAAAAGGGGCTTTGTAAGCGGAACGCCTACTCTACCACAGCTAGAACAAGTCGGCAAGAAAGAAAGAGAGGCGACACTAAGACCAACCGCGGGCAGGCATCCAATAGATGAAGAGCGATGCTTTACGACCCAGAGAAACATCAACACCAAGGTTTCTCTCAAGCCTAAAGATCTAGCTGAAATGGATGACGAGCTTCGTGGACATTTTTCCGGTGAATCCGACCTCTGGGCTATCAATTATTGTGTGAATAATGCTGCGAGAGCTTTGGCCGATGTGAACCGTAAAAAAAACCAACGGCTGATCATAAGACCAAAAGACGAATGCATCAACTTGCCATAAAGATAGGCTGAGTAAGACAGTACGCGTCCCGCATTCAATGTGTGATTGACTACATCACACCTGGCAGGAATCTTACCGCCAAGGTTCGAAAGTTCGCGCGTGAACTCCGGACCCGTTATCACACACTTAACAAGTCAAAGCTGCTGACCATCAGGCAGCATATTGTTGAGAGAA
>NW_022873932.1:0-1430 GCF_010883055.1 Belonocnema kinseyi
GGGAGGGGTGGGGCCAAGGCGAAAGCCAAACCGAAAGAGCCGGTGATTTTCTGTTTCTCGATTCTCGCGTTTGCCTTCACCAGCCATATCTATAGCTTGACTCGGGGCTGTCTATGCACGCCGAAAATATTAATATTAATGATGGCCTAAAATTATTATATTTATTATTATGCTAAAATTAATTAATTTCTTTTGCGGTTTCTTTTTAAAAAACGGACATTTTTGAGATAGCAAGTAAATTTAAAAAGTAAATAAATTTTTAATTAATTGAGAATTTAGTTAAATGAAAAAGTCAAATTAATTCCTCGTCTGGTTTCTTTTAAAAGAGAAATTTTCGAAATACTATATAAATAAGTTTAAAAAAATTCTTGTCATATTTTAGAATTGTAGCGAAATTTCAAACATTATTTTAAAAAATATAATTTTTACAAAAATAGTGAATTGAAACTTCGAATACTTCACTGTGTAAATTTATGCTACATGTATTTTTAAATCCTAAAATATTTTATTATTTTTTCGCATAATTAAGATACAACTGAAGTAATATTTACACTTCTCTGTAGTGTCGAATTGACAATTTACATCTAATTCCGAGGAAAAATGTAAGGGTTTCACTACTCATTTAATTATTTATCAAAATTATATTAAAATTCTGTTTTTTGTTTGTTTTTGTTTCTTAATTATTTGAAACGTATAATCTTTTTCCTTATAATTTGTTTAATTGCAAAAAACAATAACTAGACTGTGCCTTGCAAATTAAAATTTAATTTTAAAAGTTTGAGGGTAGTTAACCACTTGCAATTCTTATGCTCATCAGAATTCACAACTTCAAAGAAATCCAAACAGTTTATAAAAATAATTCAAAGAATCGAAGAATCAAAAAAAATTCTAAAGAAATATAAGGAGTTTAGGTGTGCATCTCAGCAACTAAGGATATTACAAAAAAAATGTAAAAGGAAAGAATTCCAAAGAATTAAAATAATTTAATAATTTTTTGCGAGCCGGGAAATGACCGGAAATTTGTTTCCTTGATTAAAACGGCCACTTGGATTTCTTAGTATTTAAAAAATTATTATATTCATTGGTGTTTTCCTGTAAAAATAGTTATACTTTTTCGTACTTGTAAACAAATTAAAGCAATAAAGTTTGCAATAACAAAGAAAAACTATCCAAATAGGGGTTTAAAGGGTTTAAAAATCGTGTTTTATTTTTTTCATAAATAGATTGGAAATAATATTCACATTTTACACATCAGCTGGTTTTTAGGTATATTATATTGTTGATGTATACAATGTGAAAATTATTTCGAAACTACTTATGAAAATAATACATCACGATTTTAAACACTTAAAACCCCTAATTGGATAGTTTTTCTTTGTTATTGCAAACTTAAAAAAAATTCGCTTGAAGAAATAAATAAAATCAACAAT
>NW_022873933.1:0-1099 GCF_010883055.1 Belonocnema kinseyi
GTTATGTGTTGCCCTCATAACACCTGATAAAGAATGCCCATCCATCACTACCGAGGAGTTGAAAAACGTATTAAGAGGGATGAAGAACTATTCCGCACCGGGACCAGATTGTATAAAAACCTTCTGGTGGAAGAAGTTTTCTTCAACGCATCAGCATTTAGCCCGTATTTTCACCTCATATTTGAAGTCGGAAGAGCCGATTCCAGAGTGGTTGGTGGAAGGGCGCACAATACTCCTGCCGAAAATAGGCAACTTAGCTGACCCGAAGAACTACAGGCAAATAACTTGTTTGAACACGCTTTATAAGATATTCACAGCTATCCTAAATGATAGGATTATTCGGGCAATTGAACCTGTGTGGCAAGAAATGCATGAACAACGAGGCTCAAAGGAAGGCGTAGCCGGATGTCGGGAGAACCTGCTCATCGATAGATGTGTCTGCAAAGATGCAGCATTCTACCAGCGTGACCTATCGATGGCCTGGATTGATTATCGGAAAGCTTTCGATTCTACATCCCATAGACTTATCATCTGTCTTTTGGAAATCTTAAAGGTTCATCCGCAAATAGTTGGGTGCATAGAGAGATTGATGCCTCTTTGGAAAACCAGATTTACTATCTCATCTGGCAAAAATCGTGTGACAACTAATAAAGTCACGATTCAGAGAGGTGTCTTTCAGGGCGAAACCATGAGCCCACTCCTCTTTTGCCTTACATTATTGCCACTATCTCTAGCACTACGCCATTCCGACGGGTACTTGTGCGGCAAACCTGCAGATCGAAAGTACAAGGTCACTCATGTATTTGACATGGACGATCTTAAGATCTATGCTAAAAACAGAGAGCAACTGCATATAGCTCTGGGGATTGTCGAACGATATACTAAGGAAATTGGAGTGGAATTTGGGTTAGATAAATGCGCCAAGGTTTATCTGAAGCGAGGAAAGCTTAATGGCATCCCTGAAGATCCTGAGCTCGTTGATAGAAGCGCCATACGGCACCTTTGCGCTGGAGAGACTTATGCATACCTGGGCGTGCCACAGAGCCGCATTCAGGATGTAACATCTATAAAGGATACTCTCCGAAGCAGATACAAACGT
>NW_022873934.1:0-7307 GCF_010883055.1 Belonocnema kinseyi
AGCTCTTCTTAATATTTTGACACCAAAATCATGTCGATACACCTTACCGACTGCGAGTAAAGCCACCCACGCTTTAACTTGACAGACTGTATATATATAATTTTATAATTATATACAAAAATCGTTTTAGAAATAGTTAAACTTTAACTTGAGTAATTTCTATTAACACTTTAATTTAATCCTTTAACTAATTTACAAAGTATTTTGAAGGAATATCAATATTTGAGAGTATTTAAAAATGTTCCAAGGAATTTTTAACTGTTTGCGTTAAAAAATGATGCATTAAATTTAATATATTTATGAATATTAAATTTATAAAAAAAGGAAAGGAAAAAAAGTACAGAAATTGTCAACATGAGAAATAGTAGGTGGGAAATGGTATATGATGCAGGCGGAATACTAGAGGCTTTCAGATGTTGAACACGATGCGATGGAAAACTCAATTGAAAACGTCTGTGTCACTGAGAGTAGGGATATAATTAAGAACTTGAAAAACGGTAAGGCTGCCGGGGTAGAAGGTATTAACGCTGAAATGCTTAAACACGGTGGTTTAAGTAACCAGAACTATAGTTAAATCGCAGTTTACAATTTGTAAACTTTTTCAAACTTTGAAAGAGGTACTAAAATGAAATACATGATAGGCAAAAAACTTATAATATCTTAATTTTTGAAATAATTGAGTTTTGATTTTAAAATACACGAAAAAAAAGCTAGAAGATTTTAGGACAATTAAAAGATTTTTCAGGAAAACTGAATTATTTGAAAAGATATTGCAAAGGTGTGGAAGTTTTGTACAGGTCAGAAGCTATTTAAGAATTTTGAAAGGATGAAATTTTGTTGCTAAGATTCCTCTGAAAGTTCCTAAAAATCTCTAAGTTTTGAAGGTAATTCTAAAAATGTAATTTTTTATGATTAAAATTATTTGGAAATTTCAGAAATTTTGAAGAGGTTAACAATATTTAAAAACATGAATAGTTTTTCAAAAATTTATTTTAAAAATTATTTCTTCAAATCTTCTAAAAGTCTTAAATATCTTTTAAGCTGATTCTAATTTTCCCTAATATTTGGTGTATCCTGCAAAATAAAAAAAAGCATAACAATTTCTGTATTTTTTTCGGCATACGTGAAATCTTCAAAAATGTTTTTGATAATTTCTTCGGAATCTTACGAAAATTAAATTTATGTAACTTTAAAAAGAAACTGATAAGCCGTGATTCCTTTTTGTCAAATCTTGGAATCTTGTTTTACCTTGGTAACAAGCAAATAGTTATTCTAAATGTGTATTTTGTATTAAAAATGATTGTAATTAGATAGTTTTTTATTTAATTTAATCAATTTATTTATTTATTTAAAGTTTAAATAAATACAATTTAATTAGATTATATAAGAAGTGTTCAATGAAAGCAGTTTTAAAGACCTACTCATCTATTTATATTGCATCTGTTTTGCGGGGAAATACATTTTTCGGAAACTCTCCGCCGCACAGTAGTCTGGAATAGGAATTTACTGTTCATAATCGCCCACAGGTCGTATTTCTTAACCGATTTAAAAGTTTTTTTTTTAGAAATGCTCAGTAATTAATTTGTAAGAGAAATGTTGTTTACTTTTTAAAATTTTTTTTTCACAGAGCAACAATATATAAACAAATATGGTGACAAAATTGACCATTTTAGCTTTGTGAATTTTTATCTCATGAAAAAATACAGATAGAAACTCACTATCAGACGGAATTATTGCACATGCATTTATGGAACGTAATTAGTTTTATTAATATTTAACTTAATTATTATAAACAATTTCTATAAACAAATTCTCTATAAGCGAGTTTTTCTCATAGCTGAATTGATTTTTCTGAACAAAAGTGATTCACAATTGTCTTTAAGGCCATTGATATACTTTAAGCTTTATCAAACATTAACAATATAGATTGTTTATAACAATTTAGTTAAACAAGTCTCCCAATCGGCCGTTTCCTCGTAGAAAAAAATCTTTTTTTCTTCAATAATTATTAGAGTGACATTTATTGCTGTGACTAACCTATGAAATTATATAAAGAATCAATTATATGATTGTTATAAACAGTTTTTTCAACAACACTATGATTTATCCTTTTTACATGCAAAAAGGACGGTTTTCCACTAAAATTATCCGACCATAAACTAACAGTGATTCCAAAAATGGATATGGGACATTAAATAATAATTTGCGTAATTGTTAATAACAATTTCTGTAGCAAAATGTCCATAAGCAATAACGCTGTACTTGCGTTTTAGAAGTCACCTAACTTTCATTTGTTTTATACAACTTCCTGAAAAATAAATGAGGAACAAGTGAAAATAAGGTGCAATAACGCTGTACTTGCGTATTCAGAAGTCACTTATCTTTCCTTTGTTTTGTACGTAACTTCATGAAAAACAAATGAAGAACAAGTGATTCTTAACTAAAAAGTACAGTTTGAAATGTTGAAATATTTGCTGCAGGTTTGTACATTTCAGTTGTTTGTATTATTATTTCTAATAAAAAATGGATACTCTCAAGGTAGGTAAGAAGGTCCTTTGTGATTTTCTTATTGCCAATGAGAGTACTTACGTGCAAGGTTTGTTAAGTTTCATGCAAACTGAGTACAAGCTTGATACTGGGCATCTAGAAATAATAGCTAATCATTTGAATTTGTATTTTTTACCTATATTTCAGAAAAAATGGAAAGAATGTTCAAGTATAAAAAGACAGTTTGAAAAGCGGTTCGAAAAGTGGCAAATGCTATAGTCGCTCTTTTGAATTCTGACGATATTGAAAATTTAAACATTTCAGGTAAATGTGACTTTGAATCATATGTGCCATACTCTTCAGAAGAAGTTTTAGCTTTAATGCAACAGGTCAGACTATCAAAGTATCAATATAATACTATTCACTTACAGGCCAAAGAAAGAAAGGCTGACATTTATCCTTTATATGTGAATGTATTAAAGATTAAAAAAGATTGTTATCCTTCAATTATTCGAATATCGAAAGAAGGAGCTATGGTTGAGATTCAGTCTCTTATTGATCACACTATTCAACGTCTTTTTAAAGATCCGAATTTATGCCTTCCGATTTCAGAGAATAGATTAAAGATCACTTATTTGGACTTGGAAATTAAATATGGGATCGGCTAATGGTGTGTATGTAGTGACAACAGAAATGAAGCTAACTATGTTGGATGGAATAGTTTGTAAAGCTCTCACTGATACTCCATCATCTTCTACTTGCTACATTTGCAAAGCGACACCATCAAAATGAATGATCTAGAGCATGTAAAGCAGAAGAAAGAAATTGTATCCAACTTAGAATTTGGTCTTTCTACTTTGCATGCCTGGATTAGGATCATGGAGTGTATACTACATATTGCTTAACAGTTACAAATCCGCAAATGGAGCATATGCAAGAAAGAGGATAAAGAAACGATGAAAGAAGCTATGAAAAGAATTTGCAACGAATTTCAAAAGAAGATGGGGTAAATAATTAATCAACCAAGCCAAGGAGCTGGCAACTAAAATTGTGGTAATACGGCTCGTAGGTTTTTCTCGTATGTTGTTTAAGTGTCATAAATAACTGGAGTAAATAAAGAACTCATTAAAATGTTAAGAAACATACTACAAATGTTAGTTAGTAGCAGAAAAATTCCACCTCTCTTTTTTAACGAGTATGCTTTGAGGACAGCAAAACTGTATGTGAGCTTATATCCATGGTACTACATGCCTTCTTCAGTTCATAAAATACTGCTACATGGGGTAAAAGTTATGGAGAATTTTATGCTGCCAATTGGCATGTATTCCGAAGAAGCTTCTGAAGCCAGGAACAAGGAGACCAAGTACATTTGACAGTTCAACATATAGTTTTGTTAAAAAAATTGTTTATAACAATCATATAAATTATTCTTTATTTAATTTCGTTGGTTAGTCACTGCAATAAATGTCACTCTTGTAATTATTGAAGAAAAAAACATTTTTTCCTTTGAGGATACGGCCGATTAGGAGACTTGTTTAACTAAATTGTTATAACAAATCGATATTCTTTATGTTTGATAAAGCTTAAAGTATATCAATGGCTTTAAAGACAATTGTGAATCACTTTCGTTCAGTAAAATCAGGTTAGCTATGAGAAAAACTCGTTTATATAGAATTTGTTTATAGAAATGTTTATAAAAACAATAGTTGTTAACTCATACTAATTTTTTTGTTACAATTTATGACGCTCATGAAAAATATTAGCAACTAGCGTGAAATAAACGATTTTTTCTATGATAGAAAAACACTAATAAGAATTTGTTTATAAAAATTGCTTATAATAATAAATGCAATATTAATAAAATTAATTATGTTCTATGAATGCATGTCCAATAATTTCGACTGATAATGAGTTTCTATCTGTATTTTTTCTTGAGATAAAACTTCACAATTCTTTTAAAAATTAATTGCTGAGCATGTCTAAAAAAAACTTTTTAATCGGTTAAGAAATACGACCTGTGGGCGATTATGAACAGTAAATTCCTATTCCAGACCACTATGCGCTGGTTCTGCGAACCAGAGGTGCTAAGATTCTGCGAGAATCGAAGATTCCCCTCCGCCCTACCATTATCATTTCAACAAATTGGGCGAATTCAGGAATTTTATCTTTCCGGACTTTTCTAATTTAAGAATTTTCCATAGTCTGTAAAATATTAAATATTACATCAAATTATATGAATTTAGGTAATATTGTATATAAAATAAAAAGTCATCTAAAAATGACAACTGTCCAAGCACATACGCAGTCTTTTAATGTTTTAGAAAGTTTAAAAGTATTTTTAAATTTTTCATTAAAAAATTTTGTTTTTTATACAAAAAATAAATTAAAACTTTCCCCGAAATGTTAGGTCAAAATTTTTCATTTCTTTAAACCTTTCCAAATTCTGAAATAGAATCCAAAACTTTATTTAAAAATCTTCCGAAATCTAAATTTTCTTGTTTTAAAAATCTTCTCAGTATTAAGATTTTCCAGAATCTTTTTTTAGCTGTTTTTTAAAATGTTTTGAAGAAGTTGTAAAATATTCTCTCAAAACTAATTTATGATAATTTTGATAATTTTCTTCTAAAATCTTGGAATCTTTTTAAGTATTCTCTTCAAATGAACTTTAAAAATAAGAAAAACGTTAAATTTTGTTAGGAAACTTAAGAAAACTTTTTTATCATCTTCAAATGTTTTAAAATACTTAGAAAGCTTTTTCTTTGGAAATCTTAATAAATCTATGTTTCGTTCAACATTTGTAGGCATCTCAGCAAATAACAAACTGAAAACATCCATTAAAATCATATTTAAACAAAAAATTTGAAACGATTTCTTGTTTTTAAAAATAAATTGCCAGAGACAATTTTAAAAGATTTCTAAAAGTGCTGAGGATGAATCCATAATATCTTCGGCAATTTTAAAATTGGTTAGGACTTAAAAATAGAATAGTTACAGTTTGAAACAAAAAATTTTCTTGGTAAATACTTCAATTTTCAATCCAAAATTTTAAATTAAAAAAATAATTTTTAACCAAATATTTGAATTTTCAATACAAAAAAGAAATTTTCATACAAGCTTTATTTTCTACCAAAAAAAACTAATTTGACAAATATGTACTTGAATTTTATACAAATAAAAAATACACATTTTCAATAAGGATTTTTAATTTATATATTTTATATTTATATTTATATTAATTTTTTGATAAAATTTAAAAAGATATTTTTCTTTTAACATTTCTATAAATTCCGCGAAAAAGAATCAGAATATTTTGACAGGTTTTTTAATTTTTTAATATTTTCAAAAATGTTAAGGAAAATTCGCTTCCATTTCAGACATTTAGAAATTTCAGAAGATTCTGAGTGATTAAAAAAAATATTTTCGAAAATTTACCAAATATTTTTTTTTAAAACTTACCTTTTGCATTTGCATTTGTAACACAAAAAATGAATTTTCTACCAAGATTAACTTTCAAGCATTAAAAAGACAAATTAAATAGTTCAATTTTCAACTCAAATACAACGTATTTAAAAAAAAGTTTAATTTTCAATAAAAATAAGAATTTTTAACCTACAAAATTAATTTTCTGATAAAAAACAACAAACTTGAAAACAAAAATCTTAAAATTATCAACCAAATAGATGAATTTGTAACTGAAAAATAACAATTTCGAAGCATAAATAAAATAATTGAATTTTCAATTTAAAATCAACAAATTTCCAAAAAGAGTTAAATTTTTAATGAAAAACATGTTTTTTTAAACGAGAAGATAAATTTTCTACCAATGAACAATGAATTGAGAAAATATATAGTAATCTTTAAACAAAAAAAAGTATTGTTTTTTCAAGAAAAATGTTTGTTATTTTCCACCATTTTTTATTTTTTTATTGTTATGTACTAAAAGAATGAATAAAATCTTGATTAATAAGCTCTTAAATTAATGTTTAAATAACAAAAAATAGTAATTTTTTCCAAATGTTTAATTGTGCATAATTTTAAAAATTCTCTTCAGATCTTTCAGATTCTTTTGTGTTAACTTTTTAATTAAAGCATCCCAAATTCACCTAGCATATACGGGAAATTACCCACTCCGCTCTTCTCTACCGACATTGTCAAACTGGAAAAATGTCGTCCTGTTTGACCGCTCCAGTAGAAACGTCTATCATCTATTTCAGTTCGTAAACTGGCCTGAGTAATAGGGAGGCGCTTTATTTTAGTTCGCAAAAGCCTCAGATAATAGGTGGCGCTGGCGAAAATCGTTTGAAATTAAATACATAGGATTGCCCATCTCCCACCTCATCTCTGCCTTCGCCTTAATTCACGGTGTGCCCACTCCTATACGAAAAGTGGCGAAAGAATTGTAGTAATTGCTACGTCCCTTAGATGGCGCTCGTGTGCGTTCAGAATTCAAAATGAACTTGAGCAGACGACAGAAGTTCTATCGTCTGCTCCCGTCTGCTCAAGTTCACTGTAGCTGCAAGAATTATATATTTTTTTGCGTGATGAATTTGGATTCACAATGGATTTTGACCGATATATGCAATCAAATGTTGAAGTCTGTTAGAGTCGTTCGATGATAGAACGAACAATCAAATATTAAAGTCTTTTGGAATAATTTTATGATAGATCGATTGCAACAGACTTAAACATTTGATTACATTTGATCGATGATCGATTTGATTTGGTTTGTTTTATTGGTTATTATTATTCATGTATTTTTTTCGGAAAGAGAAATCAACATAACCTACAATTTATGGTGAGAAGGGAGAGAGGGGGGGGGG
>NW_022873935.1:0-1377 GCF_010883055.1 Belonocnema kinseyi
GAAACTATCCACTCTAATTTTTGGGCTTCAACCCTTAACGTATAAAATCAACCCTTCTCTACCACGTATATATCACTTTCTCAAAAAATAATATTTTTGAGACTTTTCTTATGTTAATGTAGTCTTCGATTTTTGGGCTCCTCGAAAATATCCACTCTAATTTTTGGGCTTCAACCCTTAACGTATAAAATCAACCCTTCTCTACCACGTATATATCACTTTGTCAAAAAATAATCTTTTTGAGAATTTTCTTATATTAATGTAGTCTTCGATTTTTGGGCTCCTCGAAAATATCCTCTCTAATTTTTGGGCTTCAACCCTTA
Source organism: Belonocnema kinseyi (assembly GCF_010883055.1). NCBI lineage: Eukaryota > Metazoa > Arthropoda > Insecta > Hymenoptera > Cynipidae > Belonocnema > Belonocnema kinseyi. Next base: position 324 of record NW_022873935.1, read on the forward strand.
TCGTATAAAATCAACCCTTCTCTACCACGTATATATCACTTTGTCAAAAAATAATATTTTTGAGAATTTTCTTATGTTAATGTAGTCTTCGATTTTTAGGCTCCTCGAAAATACCCACTCTAATTTTTGGTGTTTAACCCTTAACGTATAAAATCAACCCATCTATACCACGTATATATGACTTTGTCAAAAATAATATTTTTGAGAATTTTCTTATGTTAATGTATTCTTCGATTTTTGGGCTCCTCGAAACTATCCACTCTAATTTTTGGGCTTCAACCCTTAACGTATAAAATCAACCCTTCTCTACCACGTATATATCACTTTCTCAAAAAATAATATTTTTGAGAATTTTCTTATGTTAATGTAGTCTTCGATTTTTAGGCACCTCGAAAATACCCACTATAATTTTTGGGCTTCAACCCTTCTCTACCATGTATATATGACTTTGTCAAAAAATAATATTTTTGAGAATTTTCTTATGTTAATGTAGTCTTCGATTTTTAGGCTCCTCGAAAATACCCACTCTAATTTTTGGTGTTCAACCCTTAACGTATAAAATCAACCCATCTATACCACGTACATATGACTTTGTCAAAAAATAATATTTTTGAGAATTTTCTTATGTTAGTGTAGTCTTCGATTTTTAGGCTCCTCGAAAATACCCACTCTAATTTTTGGGGTTCAACCCTTAACGTATAAAATCAACCCTTCTCTACCACGTATATATCACTTTGTCAAAAAATAATATTTTTGAGAATTTTCTTACGTTAATGTAGTCTTCGATTTTTGGGCACCTCGAAAATATCCACTCTAATTTTTGGGCTTCAACCCTTAACGTATAAAATCAACTCTTCTACACCACGTATATATCACTTTGTCAAAAAATAATATTTTTGAAAATTTTCTTATGTTAATGTAGTCTTCGATTTTTAGGCTCCTCGAAAATACGCACTCTAATTTTTGGGTTTCAACCCTTAACGTATAAAATCAACCCTTCTCTACCACGTATATATCACTTTGTCAAAAAATAATATTTTTCAGAATTTTCTTA
>NW_022873936.1:0-1525 GCF_010883055.1 Belonocnema kinseyi
TAATATATATTAATTTCGAGAGAAGCCCGCCAAATAGAAAAGTATATCAATCAATATTAAATAAACAAAACTGCTAATTTTTCATTATTTTTCTAGTGTTTGTGTAGAAGAAAACACTTTTTTACCGAAATCTACGGAAAGATAAATTGACTAAGAATCACTTTTATTTTGTTGATATTTAAAGTGTAGTTTCGAATATAATTTGATTTCGAGAGAATCCCGCCAAATAAAAAAGTATATCGATCAAAATTAAGTAAACAATAGTGCTAATTTTTCATTATTTTTCTAGTGTTTGTGTAGAAAAAAAAAACACTTTGTTACCGAAATCTACGGAAAGATAAATTGATTAATAATCACTTTTATTTTATTGATATTAAGACTGTAGTTTTGAATATATATTAATTTCGAGAGAAGCCCGCCAAATAGAAAAGTATATCAATCAACATTAAATAAACAAAAGTGCAAATATTGCATTATTTTTCGAGTATTTTGGTAGAAAAAAAAACACTTTTTTAACGAAATCTACGGAAAGATAAATTGATTAATAATCACTTTTATTTTATTGATATTAAGACTGTAGTTTTGAATATATATTTATTTCGAGAGAAGCCCGCCAAATAGAAAAGTATATCAATCAACATTAAATAAACAAAAGTGCAAATATTGCATTCTTTTTCCAGTGTTTTGGTAGGAAAAAACACTTTTTTACCGAAATCCACGGAAAGATAAATTGATTAATAATCACTTGTATTTTATTGATATTAAAACGGTAGTTTTGAATATGTATTAATTTCGAGAGAAGCCCGCAAATAGAAAAGTATATCAATCAACAGTAAATAATCAAAAGTGTAAATATTGCATTATTTTTCGAGTGTTTTCGTAGAAAAATACACCTTTTTACTGAAATCTACGGAAAGATAAATTGATTAATCATCACTTTTATTTTATTGATATTAAAACGGTAGTTTTGAATATATATTAATTTCGAGAGAAGCCCGCCAAATAGAAAAGTATACCAATCAACATTAAATAAACAAAAGTGCAAATTTTTCATTATTTTACTAGTGTTTGGGTAGAAAAAAAAACACTTTTATACCGAAATCTACGGAAAGATAATTTGATTAATAATCACTTTTATTTTATTGATATTAAAAGTGTAGTTTCGAATATAATATAATTTCGAGAGATGCCGGCCGAATAGAAAAGTATTTCAATCAACAGTAAATAATCAAAAGTGCTAATATTGCATTATTTTTCGAGAGATTTGGTAGAAAAAAACACTTTTGTACCGAAATCTACGGAAAGATAAATTGATTAATAATCACTTTTATTTTATTGATATTAAAAGTGTATTTTCGAATATAATTTAATTTCGAGAGAAGCCCGCCAATTAGAAAAGTATATCAATCAACAGGAAATAATTAAAAGTGCAAATATTGCATTATTTTTCGAGTGTTTTGGTAGAAAAAAAAAACACTTTGTTACCGAAATCTACGGAAAGATAAATTGATTAATAATCACTTTT
>NW_022873937.1:0-243 GCF_010883055.1 Belonocnema kinseyi
TTTTATTTATATTGGACCGTATGACCAGAATAAAACACATTCTCTCATTAATGATATTAACGGTCGAAGAAATTTCACAGTGTGGATAAACTCCAATCAATGAATTCTTAATAAGAATTTAATAATTTTAGATGCTATTGGTTCTGTCTACTGGTATTAATCAATATTATTAAAATATTGATTAATTTTAAGATTGTGAAAAAAATTCTCTATAGTTTCTCTAGGATATGAGCCCAGGTCCTT
>NW_022873937.1:255-1049 GCF_010883055.1 Belonocnema kinseyi
TGTCTGATGCTCTGCATCTGAAGGAAATCAAAATTCTCTTTTGTTAAGCATTTTATTACAACTTTTGTCGTTTTTCTATAAACTGAATTTACTAATTTCCAATGTTTTTTTATGATTTAGACTTTACACATACGGTCTACTGAGCAGCCTTACCGTTTTTTCACTTCCAGATTATATATATATTTTTTTTTGGCAAAATGCATTTATATATTTGAGAATCTTTAAAATACTGTGAAATTGTTGCATGAAAAAATTTAATTTTTTAATTTTTCATTCTTTTTGTATGCTGTCAAAATTAGAATTTTGGATTTAAAAAAAAATTCAAAAAGTTGTTATAATAATCTTGTATGGAATTCAGAAATCAATTTTTTTCTTCTCTTGCCTTTTTTGCATATCGCCGTTATTCGGCTTAAGAGGTTCATTTTCGTGTGCTTTTTGGAATTTTGTAAATGCTTTAACTCTGGTAATTAAAGCCAAAAATACGCATCCTGTCAAAAAGTAGTTAGTAACAAATTTGTAGATCTTTTTCAAATGAACAATTTTTATTCTGTCATCTTTTACCGTATTTTGCACAGTTCGGCCAAAAAATGTGATTTTGGATTTTTCATTATTTTATAATCTTGCAAAATTTGAATTTTAGATTTTTCAAGAAAATTCAAAAAGTTGTCACGATAATCTCGCATGGCATTCAAATACAATTATTTTTCTTTATTTTACTTTTTTCATATAATGCGTTATTTGGCTTAGAGAATTTTTAAATTTCAAGCCAATGGTCTAAAAATATTCCAAATGTG
>NW_022873938.1:0-2962 GCF_010883055.1 Belonocnema kinseyi
AATCAATAATTAAATATTTAAATTTTCAACCAAATGAACCAAGTTTCATTCAAAAAGTTAAATTTTTAACCCAGAATGTTTTCAAGTAAATAAATAAATTTGAAACCAAATCCCTGAGTACGTAAATATTAATTTTTGATCCAAGAAGAAAATCGAATTTTCAGCAAAGTCGTTAAATTTTCTACCAGAAAAATAGATGTTTAATTAATTGGTAGATATTTAACCAAAAAATTCAAGTTACAATAAAATAAATTGATAACAATCCAAAATAATAAGTTTCAACATAAAGTTTAATTTCCTACTGAAAAAATAAATTGTTAAATTTTCAGTTAGATAATTTATGGTTTGAGAAAGAAATTAATTTTCGATAATATAGTAAAACTTCCAGTTGAAAAAAATCAATTTTCAATGAAAAAAATACAAAGAATTTTCAACAAAGTAGTTGAATTTTCGACGAATGAAATGAAGTTTCATTTAGAAAGCTAACTTTTTCACTTAGAATATTCATTTTCTACGGAAAATACCAATTTTCAATTTAAAAAAATTTCCATCAAAAATCAAATGTTTCAATTTACAACGACAGAAATCAAGTTTCAAGCAAAAAGGAGAGATTTTCACCTAGAATATTTATTTTCTACCAAAAAAGACAAATTTTCAACTAAAAAAAAGCACTTTTTTACTCAAATAGTTGATTTTTTATATAAAAATAAATTTTCTACGAAATGCCTTAAATTTTTTATCTGAGCACAAATTTCCGTAAAAAAAAGGAATATTTAAGCAAATAGTTGAATTTTCAAACAAAAAATATAACATTTTCACCCAGAATGGAAGTTATATTTAAGATGAAAAATTCATTTTCAGCCAAGAAGAAAATCGAATTTTCAGCCAAGATATATTTTTAATTCAAAAGATTAAGTATCAATTAAAAATTATAATTTTCTACTGAAAAACATAAATCTTTACCAAAACAAGTAATTGTTAATTTTTCAGTTAAAACAATTAATGTTGAAGGAAGAAATTCTTTTTTAAGAAAATAGTCAAATTTTGAGTTAAAAAAATAATTTACCATTAAAAAAAGAATTTTCCACCAAAATGGAATAGTTAAATTCTCATCAAAAAATACAATTTCAAACCAAAAACCTGAATTTTTAAGTTTAAATATTGATTTTCTACCGAAAAAAATCAATTATCAACAAACTAAATGAATTTATTAAAAAATATATAGTTGTTCAATTTTCCATTACGGAAATTGGTGTTGGAAAAATTAATTTAACAAAGTAGTTTAAGCCATGAATTCCATTTTTTAATCAGAAAGACAAATTTTCAGCATACAAAGATTTCTCAGTCAAGAAGAAAAAAAAGTAATTGAACTTTCAATTCAAAAGACGAGTTGTTTTGTAAAACAGTTGCATTTTCAAACCGAATCTATTAATTCATCACCAAAACAGTTCATCTTTAACCAAAAAGTTGCAGTTTTAACCAACAAGAGAAGAAACTGACAAAGTGACATTTTTAGTTGAATAATTGTATTGGAATAAAAAAATTAAAAAAAAAAAACTCAATTTTAAACAAAACAGTTCAATTTTCAACTAAAGATTGGAAACTTGGAAACAACATTAATTTTTAACAAAGTGGATCAATTTCTTTCCAAGTAGTTGAATTTTCACTGTACAAAAATTAATGTTCAGCTAAATATGAAATAGTTCAATTTTCAAATAAAAAATTAATTTTAAACTAATAAAATAACACACTGAACCCTAGATATCGGACCCCTGATAAAGTTCTTCCGAACATTGACGCCACGCCGAAAATAGGAGTAAAAAGAGTTGCGATGGGTGTGCCGCCCTCTATCTGGGAATTCCCCACCAAGGCCAGTCCCAAAATCGACCCAATATCAAAGTTTCAGTGTAGTTGATATTTCAAACTCAAATGATGACTCTAATTAAGCTTACTCCGGCGATTTCTTTATTTTCACTGCCTATTAAATAATACAATCTTTTGCAAAGTTTTTAATATACAATCTTTTATATACTGAATAAAAAAATTTTAATTGAAAAAATTAAATTATCTAACTTATTATCATAGATAATTATTTAAATAGCAAATTCCTGACATTTACAAGATTTTTGTCTAAGTCACTGACTCTAACCAGCCAACAAAATCCATTCGTTTTTCCGATTTACAGGTTTTAGCTAACCTGGAGTAAGCTCACATACACTTAGGTACATGAATAGATCGAAAAGTAGTAGAAAAAATTAAGTCTGGTGGAGCCTGACCATACCTGAAAATGAAGCAAAAAGTTTGCCGACCACTGATCTAAGGCTAGGCTGTTTTGGAACAAATTGTCATATTTGGGCCACTGTTCGGGTCTTCGGGGCGTAGCGCGGTCAAGCAATTTCATTCAGCACCTAGAATCCTAAAACCTAATCCGCTTCAGGAGGACGACTGAAAATTCTACAAAAATAAAATATTCCCAATAGAAAATGTAGTAATTAGAAAATTACAGTATCAGATATTTTGTTATTTCAGAAATTATATCACGTAAATTTTATATTGTGCTTCTTTTTCAAATTCAGTAATATCATAATCTGTATAGGAAGTTTTATTATTTAGGCATTTTTAAATTGGAGAATTTTAAATTGTCGTCAAATTTTCTAATTCCTGGAATTCAAAAATTTTTTTTTAATTAACAAATGTTCAAACTTTGCATTATTTTTCGAGTGTTTTGGTAGAAAAATACACTTTTTTACCGAAATCTACGGAAAGATAAATTGATTAATAATCCCTTATATTTTATTGATATTAAAACTGTAGTTTCGAATATAATTTAATTCCGAGAGAAGCCCGCCAAATAGAAAACTATATCAATCAACAGTAAATAATCAAAAGTGCAAATATTGCATTATTTTTCGAGTGTTTTGGTAGAAAAAACACTTTTTTACCGAAATCTACGGAAAGATAA
>NW_022873939.1:0-1337 GCF_010883055.1 Belonocnema kinseyi
CACTTAACAAGTCAAAGCTGCTGACCATCAGGCAGCATATTGTTGAGAGAATACGGATACTATCAGACGCTAAGAGAAGTCTCGAGCGGAGGGAGAGATGGGTCAGAGAAAATCAACAGTTTCTCTCTGACCCATCTTGACTCTTCCAAGACCCTCCAGTTACTGTCGAACACCCACCCAAATCAGAGGAGGTCGAAGTGTTTTGGAGAGAAGTCTACGAAGTTCAGCATAGACTGGACGAAGACTCAGAAAATATAAATAGCTTCAAGGAGTTATGTGTTGCCCTCATAACACCTGATAAAGAATGCCCACCCATCACTACCGAGGAGGTGAAAAAAGTATTAAGAGGGATGAAGAACTATTCCGCACCGAGACCAGATTGTATCAAAACCTTCTGGTGGAAGAAGTTTCCTTCAACCCATCAGCATCTGGCCCGTATTTTCACCTCATATTTGAAGTCGGAAGAGCCGATTTCAGAGTGGTTGGTGAAAGGGCGCACAATACTCCTGCCGAAAATAGGCAACTTTGCTGACCCGAAGAACTACAGGCCAATAACTTGTCTGAACACGCTTTATAAGATATTCACAGCTATCCTAAAGGATAGAATTGTTCGGGTAATTGAACCTGTGTGGCAAGAAATGTATGAACAACGAGGCTCAAAGAAAGGCGTAGCCGGATGTCGGGAGAACCTGCTCATCGATAGAGGTGTCTGCAAAGATGCAGCATTCTACCAGCGTGACCTATCGATGGCCTGGATTGATTATCGGAAAGCTTTCGATTCTACATCCCATAGACCTATCATCTGTCTTTTGGAAATCTTAAAGGTTCATCCGCAAATAGTTGGCTGTATAGAGAGATTGATGCCGCTTTGGAAAACCAGATTTACTATCTCTTCTGGCAAAAATCGTGTGACAACTAAGAAGGTCACGTTTCAGAGAGTTGTCTTTCAGGTCGACACCATGAGCCCACTTATCTTTTGCCTTACATTATTGCCACTATCTCTAGCACTGCGCCATTCCGACGGGTACTTGTGCGGCAAACCTGCAGATCGAAAGTACAAGGTCACTCATGTATTTCGCATGGACGATCTTAAGATCTATGCTAAAAACAGAGAGCAACTGCATCTAGCTCTGGGGATTGTCGAACGATATACTAACGAAATTGGAATGGAATTTGGGTTAGAAAAATGCGCCAAGGTTTTTTTGAAGCGAGGAAAACTTAATGGCATCCCTGAGGATCCTGAGCTCGTTGATAGAAGCGCCATACGAAACCTTTGCGCTGGAGAGACTTATACATACCTGGGCGTGCCACAGAGCCGCATTCAGGATGTGACATCT
>NW_022873940.1:0-1908 GCF_010883055.1 Belonocnema kinseyi
GTATTATGATTTTTTTCATTATTCTGTGAACAAATATTTGTTTGTAGATTTTTAGTTTGTTAGCACGATAATTTTCGAAAGAATTGACAGATTGAATTGAATGTCAAGTTCGTTAGCTAGCCATTTTGGATAAAAATTCAAAAAGTAAGAGCATTTTAAAAAATTTCAAAACCACTTTATGTCGAGAATTAAAAATTCTCTTGGCGGATATTCGTATTCTTAAAAAAATGAACACTTTCTCGCAATTACTTTTTTTGATAAAAAAATTACCATTTTTATAATGCCATGATTTGAAAAAACTCCAGTAACTGAAAAACGAACGAAGCCTAGAAAATTCACGAAAACTGTTCGAATCTTTATTTGTGTCTATCGCAAATTCTAATTCATTTTCTGCAATTTTTTGTTGTTTTTAACTAATTTGCATTCAATTTTTTCATTTTTACAAAATCTAAAAAATGTTAATTAATTATCTAAAATCCAATTAACGATGTTGATTGGAATACTTAAATTATAATTATCATATAATATAACATGTAATATTATATAATTATCCATAATGATTTAATCTTTTTTACGTTTCTTTAAAGCAGCCGAATAGATATTAATGTTAGCTACTTCAATAAATTGAAAGTTGATCTTTTGTATGAAAAAAAATAAACCGGATATATACACAAAAATTTTCTAAGTATTATTTAATTTCATGAATAATACACAATGGAAAACTGTAGAGAAAATAATTCATGTTTATTTATTAAAGTTACATAAAGTCTATCGAAGACTTACAAAGAATGTTGAATAAACTAGATGCAAGCGTGAAGAGCTTGGGCCTCAAAATTAACGCAAATAAAACAAAAACTATGGTGATCGAAGGAAAGAGTGAGAAAACACTATGCAATATTTTATTAAATGATGAGAGAATTGAACAAGTTGATAAGTTCGTATACCTTGGTAGCTTATTTACTAGGGACAGGAAGATAGATGAGGAATTAGATAGACGAATAAATGAAGGTAAGAAGGTTATTGGTAGAGCAGGTCCCCTCATCAGAAGTAAAAATATATCAAATAAAGCTAAAATGACAATACATAATTCCATATTTGTACCGACTGTTCTATACGGCAGCGAGACATGGACTTATCAAGAAAAAGATAAGAGTAAAATTAACGCGATTGACATGAGATTCATGCGCATAATATGCGGGAAAACCCTGATGGACGAAGTAAGTAACGAGATAATTCTAAAAGAATGTGGTGCAGAGGAGACGCTAGTAGACACATGGGAAAGAAATCGGTTAAGATGGTTCGGACATGTTGAGAGAATGCCAAATGAACGACTAACGAAACAAGTGTATCAAGGTAAAGTAAATGGCAGCGTGCCCACAGGTAGACCGCGGAAAGAATGGCTAGAATGTGTAAATGAGACCCTAGTTAGAAGAGACATAGGTGTATACATATGAAACCGGTATTTTTTCAAGAAAAAAACACATTTATTTCAAGAGAATGATAACAAATATTTTATTCAAAGTATGCGCCCTCGCTGGCTACACATTTTGTCCACCTCTCAGGCAATTTATGGATACCTTTCCAAAAAAAGTCTTCATTTTTTGAAGCAAACCAGTCATCGAGCCATTTTCCAACATTTTCGTAAGAAGTGAAGCGCTGTTCGCTGAGTGCGTGCCCCATCGATGCAAATAAGTGGTAGTCGGATGGAGCCAAGTCTGGTGAGTAAGCGGGGTGGGGTAGCGGTTGCCAGCTGTACGACTCAACCAATTCCCGAGTCAGTTTTTGTCCGGTGTGATGGTGCATTGACATCGAGAAAAATCACTTTTTCATGCCTAGTTTCATATTCTTGGCGTTTTTGGCGCAGAGCACGGTTCAAATTGGCCAATTGTTGTTGGTAGCGTTGTTCTG
>NW_022873941.1:0-1270 GCF_010883055.1 Belonocnema kinseyi
AAGGAATTAAGAAAATGGAGAAAAGAAAAAAGTAATGGGGAAGAATATAGGAAAAAAAAGAAAGAGTATACTGAATTGTGTTATCAAAAGAAAGAGGAAGAGGATAAAAGGTTTGAGGAAGAGGCGGAGAAGGCTAGGACGGAAGAACAGGTATGGAAGGTAGTAAATAGAGAAAGGAAAAGAAGAAAAAGAGTAAACCAAGATATTGAAATGATAGAATGGAAGAAATATTTTTTGGATTTGCTAGGAGGAGTAGAGAGAAAAGTTGTAAAGGGAGGAAAATATGGTAGAGAAAGAGACGAGGAAGAGGAAATTTCAAGGGAAGAAATAGTTAAAGTTTTAGGAATAATGAAGGATGGAAAGGCACCTGGTATAGATGAGATCCCAAATGAAGTATGGAAATATGGAGGGGAGGAACTAGAGGAATGGGCATGGATAATGTGTAATAGAGTATGGAGAGGAGAGGGGTGGCCAGAGTTATGGAAAGAAGGATTGTTATACCAATAGTAAAGAAAGGCAAGGGAGAGGAGGTTAAAGATTATAGGGGGGTGACGTTGATTCCAACACTGTATAAAGTATATGTAACTATTTTGTCGGAGAGATTAAAGATAGAAGTTGAAGAAAAAAAGATTGAGTCACAGAATCAGACAGGGTTTAGAAAAGGAATGGGGGTAATGGACAACATATATGTTCTGAACTATCTAGTAAATAAGAGAATTAAAAGGGAAAAAGGGAAAATGATAGCAATGTTCGTGGACTTAAAGGCGGCGTTTGACTCATAGGATAGGGAAGGAAAAGATATATACACTGGCATACGCAGACGACATAGTGTTGATGGCAGAGGATGAAGAAGGGATGGCGGGATTAATTACAGGGTTAGAGAAATACTTAGATGGGAAAAAGCTGAATGTAAATGTAGAAAAGACAAAGATAATGAGGTTTAGAAAAGGAGGAGGAAGGAAGAAGGAATGGACAGGGAGATGGAAAGGAATAAAGTTAGAAGAAGTCAAAGAGTATAAATATTTGGGATATATCTTGCAGACGAATGGAGATCATACAGCTCATGTAAGATAAATGATAAAAAAAGCAGCAGGGGTAATGAAACAGATATGGGGGATAGGAAAACGGAGGTTCAAAAAAAATTGGAGAAGGAGAATGTGGTTATTTGATACGCTGGTATGGCCGGCTTTAGGTTATGGAGCAGAGATATGGGGATGGAAAGAAAGGAAAGATATTGAGAGTTTACAAGAAAGGTATATAGGGTGGACAC
>NW_022873942.1:0-1620 GCF_010883055.1 Belonocnema kinseyi
AATTGATGAAATTAACGGAATTCGCGAAATTTACGGAATTTATTAAATTTACGGAATTAATGGAATTCGCGGAATTCACGGAATGTATGGAATTCCCGGAACAGATAGAATTCAAATAATCCACTACAATTACGGAAATCACTGCAATCACGGAATTCACTGGATTTGTGGAATTCATCGAATTTATGGAATTAAAAAAATTGATGAAATATACCGAATTCACGGAATACGCTTAATTTTTGAAATTCATGGAATTCAAGGAATTCAAGGAAGTCATGGGATTCATGTAATTCGCGGAATTCTAGGAATTGTAGGAATTCAAGTAATTCGAGGAGTTCACAGAATTGTTGAAATTCAAAGAATTCGTGGAGGTCCATGAATTCCATACAGTCAGTGAAGTCGGTGATTTCATTGAATTTCCTTAACTTATTGAATTTCATGAATTCCTTGAATTTCAGTAACTCACTGGATTTCATGAATTCCTTAAATTTCATTAATTCATTGAATTTTATGAATTTCTTGATTCCCTTGAATTTCATGAATTAGTTGAGTTCCTTGAATTGCTTGAATACCGTCAATTCTATGAATTACATGAAATCTATGAATTCCTTGAGTTTCGCGAATTCTTTAGATTCTTTAAATTACTTGAATTGCATGAATTCCTCGTATTCCGTGCATGCCGTGAATTCCTTGGAATCCTCGGATTCCTTGTATTCCATAAATACGCGCGTTATATGCTACATATTATCAAAGGTTTTGGCTCCGTCCGAAATATTCTTTTGTCAGGAACAAGTGTTCTGAGAAATGATTTACACTGTTTATTTTTTGTTTTTGTTCGCTTTAACTGGTGTCGAGATATCCAGCCACAAATATGATACAAAAGTGTTACTGGCTACTGGACTTTTATTAAAAAATTTCAGTACATGTGTGGTACCATACTGATGCCAGAATTTGAAAACTACAACATTATGTATTGTAGCGTTACCTTACGTTTCAGAAATAAATTTTCAATACATGTAGTGGAAGTTTCCAGCAGAAATTTTTAACAGTGTAGTAATAAAAGTAACAGACAAAAAAGATTAGAGAAACTCAGCAAAATTGCTTTCTTGAAAATTTTTAAGCAAAGTTAACATAAAATAATTTATGCATCAACAAAAAAGTTACTTTTTTCAGTTTCTCTCAGAATTTCCGCTATCTAACTTGTAATCGAAAAGAAACCTTTTCTAGGCAGAAAAGGGTGACTTTTCAACAAAAAGCACTATTTTTATAAGTAGGAAAAGTATCGTATTGTTTTAATCTTGCCAGCCAATTAAAAGAAAATACTTTTTGGTGTTTTTCCTCAATTATTAGTTTCTTTGTTACTTTTTTTACAAGTAATGTAACAAACATTCTGAGAAGAACAGAAGATAGTACCTTTTCGTGTTGGTAATGCTGTTATCTTATGTTAGGCTTACTTACAAACTTCCAAGAAAGCTATTTATTTGGGTTTCGCGAATCACTAATTTTTTTTTAATTTGCTTCGAAGTAATATAACAGAAACTTAAGGAGGAGTAAAAAATAATTACTTTCGTTGTTAAAAAAGGTTTTATTTTATTTTAATCTTGCCAACAAATTTCTAAG
>NW_022873943.1:0-1051 GCF_010883055.1 Belonocnema kinseyi
CCAAATGTTGAAAGTGTTCAGATTTCCGATTGGAGTTCTGGACTTAATAATTGCATATCTACAAAAAAGTGTTACAACACTTTTTGGTCCTATCAAAATTTGAAGAACTGCGGCTCTCTTAAGGAAATCCAAAATTTTGGAATTCCCATATGTTGAAAGTGTTCAGAGTTTTATAAAACCTTTCGGACGTATCAAAATTTCAAGAACTGCGGCACTCTTAAGTAAATCCCAAATTTTGGAATTCCCAAATGTTGAAATTTGTCAGATTTCTGATTGGAGTTTTTGACTTAATAATGGCAAATCTACAAAAAAGTTTCATAACACTTTTCGATCGTATCAAAATTTGAAGAACTGCGGCACTCTTAAGAAAATCCAAAATTTTGTAATTCCCAAATGTTGAAAATTCTCATAGTTGCGATTGGAGGTCTGGATTTAATACTGGCAGATCTACAAAACAGTTTTGTAACACTTTTCGATCGTACCAAAATTTGAAGAACTGCGGCACTTTTGAGAAAATCCAAAATTTTGGAATTCCCAAGCGTTGAAAGTTCTCAGAGTTCCGATTGAAGTTCTGGACTTAATAATGGCAGAGCTACAAAATAGTTTTTTAACACTTTTCGATCGTATCAAAATTTGAAGAACTGCGGCAATTTTAAGAAAATCCAAAATTTTGGAATTCCCAAATGTCGAAAGTTTTCAGAGTTCCGATTGGAGTTCTGGACTTAATAATAATTGATTTACAAAAAAGTGTTATAAAACTTTTCGGGCGTATCAAAATTTGAAGAACTGCGGCACTCTTAAGAAAATAAGAAATTTGCAAATCCCTAATGTTGAAAGTTCTCATAATTCTGATTGGAGTTCTGGACTTAATAATAGCAGGTCCACAAAAAAGTTTTATAAAACTTTTCGATCGTATCAAAATTTGAAGAACTGCGGAACTTTTAAGAAAATCCAATATTTTGGAATTCCCAAATGTTGAAAGTTCTCAGGGTTCCAATTGGAGTTCTGGACTTAATGATGGTAGATCTACAAAAAAGTTTTATAACACTTT
>NW_022873944.1:0-2129 GCF_010883055.1 Belonocnema kinseyi
TGCCGTCCCACATTGTTAAGTGAATAGTGTCCTCTTCCAACGAGGGAAATTCTGTTATTGCGCCTGCAACTAATTTTGTAGAAAAAATCAAAATTAATGTATTAGCAACCTTCGCAGTTTGCAATTTAAATTTTTGAAATTAAAAACACTTTAAAATATGTTATGGATCTTGAGTATTACAATAATAAATAATTAAATGAATACTTTATTTGCGTTCTAAGGCACTTCGAAACTTGTACGCTTTCCTCGTCAGGACAGATTCGTTAACATAAAAAGTACCACATTAAAATATAGTCGAGTGAATTAATTAATCCAATGTCTCCTTTCCTCATTTGTTCTTAGAACTTTGCTTATTTTAAAATGATTAGATAAATACACTGCATCCTGTGTAGTTTCTTGGATTCCATTAGGTATTATTCAAAAGATTAGTGAAATAAAAGTAAATTAAAAAAAATAAAATATTTTTTTTGATGAATTAAGGAAAAATTGAGAAAAGGAGATTTCGGATTTATAATTTAACTATTTCCTAACGCGAAAAGTAGAGACGATTATTAATCGATACAAAATTACTTATAGTTCTTAGGATCTCGGTCTCTACTTTACCAGATATATCTATCCTTGACTTAAAAACAAAACTTTTTTTGGCCCACTATCTTGCACCTATGAGTACTGTTTTGTAAAACTGTACATATCCTTTGCGCTGTTTTGAAAAAATATAGATTTCAGTTTTCCGACAGGAAATTAAATTGCAATCTATGTTCTGTGTCGTGAGATTATGTTTTAAAACTGGGTGAATTTTATGTTTGAACAAATAATATAATACGTGCTCTCATGGTGCGTTTCATATGATTGTTAAAATTAACAGCTTGCGAGAAAATTTGTAGAATAAAGTTTGAATAACATTTTAGAATGCACGTGCATTTGCTTTGGAATCGTTTCATCTCTCCGCTTTACGATTCCAAATTGGAAAAGGTGAAGCATATTTCTAATTCGATAGTATATTACGCACAGTCTTTTTTTAAGGAATTTCCCGTCATTCAAGTTCGAAATGTGTTATTCTGATGGAAAGTTACTTTATACAAGAGGCTCCATATATATTACGATTAATTTTTCACAAATCAAAAACTTTAATGTTGAAGCTGCCAACTTTAGAAATGAGGAATTCTGATTAGAGTTTCTTAACTTAACAAGCTTGAGAACATACGTTTTACGCTCATGATGACTAATTAATTTAACATATATTACACTCACGTTCAAAATGCAAGCAACCCACTAACGCAAGACATAGAACTTCCGTAGAAATCTTCATTTTTTCTCAGTAGACACAATGATAGAAAAAAGCAATTAAACTGTTTCTACAATTTCGTATAAACTGACACGATATACGTCTGCATTATGTACTAATAATGATAGTGAAATGAGAAATATGGCTTATTTCACGTGTAAGAGTATTTTTTATTCGTTAAATTTATCATTTATACTGCGTTAATAATTATTCAAGATGACAGTACCTATTCCAGACGTAATGGTAGAGGCACAAGCACTATAATTTATATCATTTTTGTTATCACATAAGTTGATAATTCTTTAAACAAGCAAGAACAAATTTCGACCAAATAAAAAAATCCTTGAGAAAGATTCTCCTTTTATTAATCCAAAATGGTCTTTGACCAGTGTTACATTTTTACGTGAAACTAGATTAATTTTAATCTCTCAGAATTTTTCAAAAGGCAATTCTGAGTGAAGGTTCTACGTAACAAATCGAGGCTTCTGGAGAATTATACAACGAGCTTGCTCATCCCCTATAAACTCACTAGCTTCATTGTTTCTCTCGCTCTCCCGTCACTTCTTCTCCTTTTCTAGCGCACTGGCCGGTCCGGAAACCTCAGCCGGCACCTAGAAATGTACGGCGGTCGAAATTTAAACAAGAAGTTAAATATAAATGTACGAGATAAAAATTATCAAGACTTTAGCTAGAGGTGGCTCGTCATCATTTGAATAAATTAAAGTCCGACGGGTGATTGCGGCTCTTCCTTTTCTGTAGTTAAAAAAGTCAGTAATACAAAGATATAAAAAAAATTAATCAGGGGCCATTCATTAATTACGCAAGGGCGATTTTCGCCATTTTT
>NW_022873945.1:0-1594 GCF_010883055.1 Belonocnema kinseyi
TGAAAAGTGCTTTTTACACGCTTTCATCCTATTTTATTATTTATAACAAAAAAAATTGTTTAAACAATTTTTTCAATAAATCAATTGTTTATTTAACTTTTTGTATTACCATTTTTTTGTATTACTCACATTGATCCAAAATTGCATGAAGTCATCGGAAAGAACTATTCACTTCATCGAAAATATTGATTAATTGAGCGGTTGGGTGCAAGAACGGCTTACTTGTATTTTCAGAAGTCACTTGCTCTTCATTTGTTCTCCACGAAATTATGTGCAAAACAAAAGAAACACAAGTGACTTCTAAAAATACAAGCAAGCTGTTCTTGCATCCAACTACTCAATTGTTAATAAAAATTTATGAATTACATTATTCTAAAATTGAACCTATATTCATATAATATCTATGTTACTGACGTGGTCTAAGGAAAGAATGTCGAGCTTCAGAATTTGACCGCTACATGCCTGCCTAGAAACTTCTTTCTCACAAGAAAGAAAATCGTTTTAGTTTATATGAGTTGAATACATTCTGTTGATTCTGTTTTCTATTCATTCTGTACCCGAAGCTCAGATGACTTTATAATAGATATTTTTATGTTGCTCTGCTTGCTTAAATTAGGAAATATATTCTTGATTCATTTTTTCTGATATTGGAACTAATATTAAAATTATTTCCAAGTAATAATGGCAACAAAAACAGATTGGGGCAATCGTTGTGCAAATCCTTTTCGCAGAAATGACTTATGTACTGGACGCAGTTTGAGATGTGTGACGGTAATTCAAAAATCCGAATTTCCTCAATTAACGAGAAATGCAAGGATATGTTATGTTTGTAGAAAAGAATTTAGTAGAGTTTTTTTACAGAAGCCTTCAAATTAAACCAGTATGGAAGAAAATGCTATCAGAGTGGAAGAAGATTTATGTGATGACGAAGCTGATAATGATATTGCAGGCAAAGAATCAATTGAAGGCGATCCTGATTTTCTATTGGTTAAAGATGAATGTAAGGATTATGAAAATTGTAAAGACTGTAAAGATCCTAATCACGCAGCGGGCCTTGAAGTTCTTCAACAAATCAGAGATAAATTCAAGGAAACTACTGATTCTGACGAAAAAATGTTATTACTTTCACTTGCCCCTAAGACTTGGAGTCGTAGGAAGTTAATGGATGAATTCGGTGCAACTGAACGGCAAGTCCGAAAAGCTCAGAAATTAGTTGAGCAAAATGGAATATTGAGTTTACCTAATCGAAAAGAGGGAAGAAGACTGGCACCGGATATTGAAGTTGCAGTGACTAATTTCTACGAAGATGATGAAAACAGCCGATTGATGCCTGGGAAAAAGGATTTTATATCAATTAAGAAAGCAGATGGAACTCGTGAACATGTTCAGAAACGACTTATCCTAGGTAATCTGTCCGAGCTGTTCTATCGTTTCAAAGTGGAAAACGAAAATACTGTAATCGGATTTTCGAAATTTGCACAACTCTATACGCGAGAAGTTGGTTGAATCATGTATTTGTTTTAAAAAATTGCAAGAGCAATAACCAATTATTGTCGGATAATAAATTATAATAGTGAGGAATTATTTATCTTCA
>NW_022873946.1:0-3361 GCF_010883055.1 Belonocnema kinseyi
TCAGAGACCGTATTTCCATTGAAAAATTGTAGAAAAATTTAGTTGCAGACAAAGTTGTATTTACGTGGAAGAGAGGGGTTGATTTTTGACGTTAAGGGCTGAAGCCCAAAAATCATATCGGGTATTTTCGAGGATCCCAAAAATCAGAGACTTTATTTTCATTGAAAAATTGTAGAAAAATTTATTTGCAGACAAAGTTGTATTTACGTGGAAGAGAGGGGTTGATTTTTGAGAGTGTTGAAGCCCAAAAATCATATCGGGTATTTTCGAGGAGCCCAAAAATCAGAGACTGTATTTCCATTGGAAAATTCTAGAAAAATTTATTTGCAGACAAAGTTGTATTTACGTGGAAGAGAGGGGTTGATTTTTGACGTTAAGTGTTGAAGCCCAAAAATCATATCGGGTATTTTCGAGGAGCCCAAAAATCAGAGACTGTACTTCCATTGAAAAATTATTGACAAAATTTATTTTCAGACAAAGTTGTAAACGTGGAAGAGAGGGGTTGATTTTTGACGTTAAGGCTTGAAGCCCAAAAATCATATCGGGTATTTTCAAGGAGCCCAAAAATCACAGACTGTATTTCCATTGATAAATTCTAGAAAAATTTATTAGCAGACCAAGTTGTATTTACGTTGGAGAGAGGGGTGGATTTTTGACGTTAAGGGTTGAAGCCTAAAAATCATATCGGGTATTCTCGAGGAGCCCAAAAATCAGAGAGTGTATTTCCATTGAAAGATTGTAGAGAAATTGAATTGCAGACAAAGTTGTATTTACGTGGAACAGAGGGGTGGATTTTTGACGTTAAGGGTTGAAGCCCGAAAATCATATCGGGTATTTTCGAGGAGCCCAAAAATCAGAGACCGTATTTCCATTGAAAATTTGTAGAAAAATTCATTTGCAGACAAAGTTGTATTTACGTGGAGAAAGGGGTTGATTTTTGACGATAAGGGTTGAAGCCCAAAAATCATATCGGGTATTTTCGAGGAGCCCAAAAATCAGAGACTGTATTTCGAATGAAAATTTCTAGAAAAATTTATTTGCAGACAAAGTTGTATTTACGTGGAAGAGAGGGGTTGATTTTTGACGTTAAGGGTTGAAGCCCAAAAATCATATCGGGTATTTTCGAGGAGCCCAAAAATCAGAGACCGTATTTCCATTGAAAAATTCCAGAAAAATTGATTTGCAAACAAAGTTGTATTTACGTCGAAGAGAGGGGTGGACTTTTGACGTTAAGGGTTGAAGCCTAAAAATCATATCGGATATTTTCGAGGAGCCCAAAAATCAGAGACTGCTTTTCCATTGAAAAATTGTAGAAAAATTGATTTGCGGACAAAGTTGTATTTACGTGGAAGAGAGGGGTTGATTTTGGACGTTAAGGGTTGAAGCCCAAAAATCATATCGGGTATTTTCGAGGAGCCCAAAAATCAAAGACCGTATTTTCATTGAAAAATTGTAGAAAAATTTGTTTGCAGACAAAGTTGTATTTACGTGGAAGAGAGGGGTTGATTTTGGACGTTAAGGGTTGAAGCCCAAAAATCAGAGATCATATTTCCATTGAAAAATTCCAGAAAAATTGATTTGCAGACCAAGTTGTATTTACGTGGAAGAGAGGGGTGGATTTTTGACGTTAAGGGTTGAAGCCTAAAAATCATATCGGGTATAATTGAGGAGCCCAAAAATCAGAGGGTGCATTTCCATAAAAAATTCTAGAAAAATTGATTTGCAGACAAACTTGTATTTACGTGGAAGAGAGGGGTGGATTTTTGACATTAAGGGTTAAAGCCTAAAAATCATATCGGGTATTTTCGAGGAGCACAAAAATCAGAGAGTGCATTTCCATTGAAAAATTGTAGAAAAATTGATTTGCAGGCAAAGTTGTATTTACGTGGAAGAGAGGGTTTGGTTTTTGACGTTAAGGGTTGAAGCCCAAAAATCATATCGGGTATTTTCGAGGAGCCCAAAAATCAGAGACTGTACTTCCATTGAAAGATTCTCGAAAAATTTATTTGCAGACAAAGATGTAAACGTGGAAGAGAGGGGTTGATTTTTGACGTTAAGGGTTAAAGCCGAAAAATCATATCGGGTATTTTCGAGGAGCCCGAAAATCAGAGACCGTATTTCCATTGAAAAATTGTAGAAAAATTTATTTGCAGACAAAGTTGTATTTCCTTGGAAAAGAAGGGGTTGATTTTTGACGTTAAGGGTTGAAGCCCAAAAATTATATCGGGTATTTTCGAGGAGCCCAAAAATCAGAGACTTTGTTTCCATTGAAAAATTGTAGCAAAATTTATATGCAGACAAAGTTGTATTTACGTGGAAGAGAGGGGTTGATTTTTGACGTTAAGGGTTGAAGCCCAAAAATCATATCGGGTATTTTCGAGGAGCCCAAAAACCAGAGACCGTATTTTCATTGAAAAATTGTAGAAAAATTTAATTGCAGACAAAGTTGTATTTACATGGAAGAGAGGGGTTGATTTTTGACGTTAAGGGTTGAAGCCCAAAAATCATATCGGGTATTTTCGAGGAGCCCAAAAATCAGAGACTGTATTTCGAATGAAAAATTCTAGAAAAATTTATTTGCAGACAAAGTTGTATTTACCTGGAAGAGTGGCGTTGATTTTTGACGTTAAGGGTCGAAGCCCAAAAACCGTATAGGGTATTTTCGAGGAGCCCAAATATCAGAGACTGTATTTCCATTGAAAAATTCTGGAAAAATTTATTTGCAGACAAACTTGTATTTACGTGGTAGAGAGGGGTTGATTTTTTACGTTAAGCGCTGAACCCCAAAAATCATATCGAGTATTTTCGAGGAGCCCAAAAATCTGAATCTGTACTTCCATTGAAAAATTCTCGAAAACCTTTTTTGCAGACAAAGTTGTAGTTACGTGGAAGAGAGGGGTTGATTTTTGACGTTAAGGGTTGAAGCCCAAAAATCATATCAGGTATTTTCGAGGAGCCCAAAAATCAGAGATTGTATTTCCATTGAAAAATGGTTTAAAAATTTATTTGCAGATAAAGTTGTATTTGCGTGAAAGAGAGGGGTTGATTTTTGAGGTTAAGGGTTGAAGCCCAAAAATCATATCGGGTATTTTCCAGGAGCCCAAAAATCAGAGGCTGCATTTCCATTGAAAAATTGTATAAAAATTGATTTGCAGACAAAGTTGTATTTACCTGGAAGAGAGGGGTTGATTTTTGACGTTAAGGGTTGAAGCCCAGAAATCATGTCTGGTATTTTCGAGGAGCCTAAAAATCAGAGACGGTATTTCCATTGAAAAATTGTATAAAAATTGATTTGCAGACAAAGTTGTATTTACGTGGAAGAGAGGGGTTGATTTTTGACGTTAAGGGTTGAAGCCCAAAA
>NW_022873947.1:0-1154 GCF_010883055.1 Belonocnema kinseyi
TGCTAAAAGTGATGAGATAAAACATATTTAATAGCGTTATGGAAATATACAATCAAGATTTATAGAAACTTGACGAATACGTTGAAAAAGATATTCCGCTATGTAGTGAAAAAAAAAATCCTCGGTCGCTAGGAGTCGAACATTCGCTCCATAGTGGAATCTGATTTCTAGTCAGACACCACAGGAGATCTGATTTTTTGTCAGACGCCTTAGCCACGCGGCTACAGCTGCGGATATTATTTCGGATGTGATTTTAGCATACAATGTTCTCCCGCAATACAAATTAAGAAAAAATTTCTCATATCGCTGTGCAAAAAATCTAAAATCCAAAAATTTTCAGATTATGTTCGTGTTCGCAATTCTGAATCCTGAGAAATTTAAAAAATACATTATATTTCGAGCCTCGTTCTCGAGATTATACTATTTTACCATGTAGTTATCCCTAAGTCTACTAGAGTGCACAACATTTAGAGCCAAAAAATTTGCGTCGCCAGGGGCCCCAATGTCGGCTGTACGGGTCTGGAATTGATCTGATTCATATCTCTTTGTTGTGCGCTAGAGTGCGTGTGTGTTTTCCATTGATCGCTGATTTCTTAGTGTTTACAATTATGTTGAGTGCTCAATATGAGCAGAAAAAGGATAAATCCCGAGTTCATCGGTGCCCTTGAGAATAAAATAAGCAGAATGCAGCAGTCATGAACAATTTAACTTACTACGACGTATCGTCGGACGAGGAGCACTCGAGTCCTGCGCTGCAGGAAGAAAACAAACAGGTTGTTGACAACCCGCACAGCGATCTAGAATCGATCCTCGGAAGTATTTACGGAGATTTTGATCTTTCGGACATCGGTGATTCCAAATTAGGTAACTATTAAATTATAATCCTTTGGTAAATATATTACGTAGTACGGGTAATTGCGTCACAAAAAGTAACGAGCTTGCACAAGAGGCAAGACGTTACTACTGTTTAAACAAAAAGAGCTTGCACTGGAGGCAAGACTTAAATTTAACCAGACAGAAATTTAAAATTAAAATTGTTCAAATATACCCTCTTTACGAAATATAACGAGATTGCACTAGAGGCAATACGTTCTAATTTTTCGATTCTCATACTTAAGAGCTTGCACTTGCGGCAAAACATTCGTTTATAATTG
>NW_022873948.1:0-1014 GCF_010883055.1 Belonocnema kinseyi
TGAAAAAAATACGTTCAAGAACTTCATTGTTTATTATCAGAGGCGTTGTTTGTCAGGCAAAATATTAATTTGAGAAAAATGCTTGAATATTTCCAAATTTTACTAACTTTTTATTCAGAGCTTTTTACAACATTATTCTTAATTGTACGATTTAAATGATTGATGGCACTTTTACCTTGAAATTAGAATCACAAAATACTACCTTAAAGTGTACAGTTATTCAAATAAAATAGAAGAAAACAGTAATATAAGTACTAAATATTTTAATGTAACATACACGATTGAAAATTCCTAAATATTAAACTGCAAACGGTTCTACAACATAGTCTTAAGTTTGAGAGATATATGACCCATATTTATGCAAGGCCTTTTAAGTTTGAACTCCTCAATTGCTTGCGGGGAAAACCTAAAAAGCATTCTTCTGTAATTAAGTAAGAACCGTATGTACCTTTGCCTATAGTTCCTGTACCTGGTTGAACCTAATCAATTTTGGAAATTTTCCTCCTTTTATGGTCTATTTCTGTTATAAGAATACTCGGTATGGATGGCTGCGTAGTTGTGAGCCCAAAATTACAAAAATAGAATTAGCACCTTATTACGGTTAAAACACTGTTTAAAAAAAATTAAATGTTTAAGTTTTGTAATTTTACATAAAAAAACATTCATTTTTTAAAAAAAGGCGAATTTTAAACGACAAATGGTTCAATTGACAAACAAACAAGAATGGAATAAATGGAATACTTGAATTGCCAGTTAAAAAAAAAATATTTTCAACAACAAAAATGAATTTTCAACAGAATGCATGAATTTTTACCCACTTACCTTAAAGAAGTCAAAAGATAAATTCTCAACCAAAAATGAAATCGCTGGATTTTCAAAAAAAAACATTAATTTCTAACAATATAATTTATTTTGTACACTGAAAAAAATGGTTAGTTGCGACAAGAAGCTCCTCATTAGTAGAGTTGGTATAAGCTACAACAACTACTTCGATGGTAACAGTAACTAACCAGT
>NW_022873949.1:0-1507 GCF_010883055.1 Belonocnema kinseyi
TACTTTTCTATTTGGCGGGCTTCTCTCGAAATTAATACATATTCAAAACTACCGTTTTAATATCAATAAAATTAAAGTGATTATTAATCAATTTATCTTTCCGTAGATTTCGGTAAAAAAGTGTTTTCTGCTACAAAACACTCGAAAAATAATGCAATATTTGCACTTTTGTTTATTTAATGTTGATTGATATACTTTTCTATTTGGCGGGCTTCTCTCGAAATTAAATTATATTAAAAACTACAGTTTTAATATCGATAAAATAAAAGTGATTATTAATCAATTTATCTTTCCGTAGATTTCGGTAAAAAAGTGGTTTTTTCTACCAAACACTCGAAAAATAATGCAATATTTGCACTTTTGTTTATTTAATGTTGATTGATATACTTTTCTATTTGGCGGGCTACTCTCGAAATTAAATTGTATTCGAAACTACAGTTTTAATATAAACAAAGTAAAAGTGATTATTAATCAATTTATCTTTCCGTAGATTTCGGTAAAAAGTTGTTTTTTTTCTACCAAAACACTCGAAAAATAATGCAATATTTACACTTTTGTTTATTTAATGTTGATTGATATACTTTTCTATTTGGCGGGCTTCTCTCGAAATTAATATATATTCAAAACTACCGTTTTAATATCATTAAAATAAAAGTGATTATTAATCAATTTATCTTTCCGTAGATTTCGGTAAAAAAGTGTTTTTTTCTACCAAAACGCTCGAAAAATAATGCAATATTTGCACTTTTGATTATTTACTGTTGGTTGATATACTTTTCTATTTGGCGGGCTTCTCTCGAAATTAATATATATTCAAAACTACCGTTTTAATATGAATAAAATAAAAGTGATTATTAATCAATTTATCTTTCCGTAGATTTCTGTAAAAAAGTGTTTTTTTTCTACCAAAACACTCGAAAAATAATGCAATATTTGCACTTTTGATTATTTACTGTTGATTGTTATACTTTCCCATTTGGCGGGCTTCTCTCGAAATTAAATTATATTCGAAACTACAGTTTTAATATAAATAAAATAAAAGTGATTATTAATCCATTTATCTTTCCTTAGATTTCGGTAAAAAAGTGGTTTTTTCTACCAAAACACTCGAAAAATAATGCAATATTTGCCCTTTTGTTTATTTAATGTTGATTGATATACTTTTCTATTTGGCGGGCTTCTCTCGAAACTAAATTATATTTGAAACTACAGTTTTAATATCAATAAAATAAAAGTGATTATTAATCGATTTATCTTTCCGTAGATTTCGGTAAAAAAGTGTTTTTTTCTACCAAAACACTCGAAAAATAATGCAATATTAGCACTTTTGATTATTTACTATTGATTGATATACTTTTCTATTTGGCCGGCTTCTGTCGAAATTAAATTATATTCGAAACAACACTTTTAATATCAATAAAATAAAAGCGATTATTAATCAATTTATCTTTCCGTAGATTTCGGTAAAAAAGTGTTTTTTTCTACCAAAACACTCGAAAAATAATGC
>NW_022873950.1:0-1154 GCF_010883055.1 Belonocnema kinseyi
GGTTTAACCCTCAATTTCAAGTCCAATTTATTTTAAGGTACCTCTAAATACCTCAAAGAACGCGTATCTCAAGTTTCAACAATTTCTTTTGATTTTTTTTTTAATAAATAAAAAAAAGTGGCCGCCATTTTGAATTTTTTTACCCCTAAATCTATCATGAACAACCCTAAGATATGTTAATATACTGTTTTTGTGTCTCTAGGATTATATTTGTTCGAGTTATTCAACTTTTAAAACGATTTTTCGGAAATCTTTGTTTAAACAATCAAATAAAAATTAGCGGCGAAAAATGATTTTTTACCTTTTCATAACACATATTCAGCAACACAATGCAAAAAAATTTCATCCAAATTGGTGAAACGCTACCGGGTTTCAAAGTTTTTCATTTTTAACGTCCAGTTTGACTCCTCTATAAAACATTTTTGCAATTCGTTGCTCCATTCTCGAGTTATAAACAATAACTTTTTATCATGTGAAAAAGAACATTGTGAAAAATTCCAGAACTGTTCTGAATACTCATAATTTTCAACACTTTTACTTTCAAATAATCTCAAAGATAGCTGTAATAACTCTGAACACTTCTTACGATTTTAAGTAACTTTTAACACTGTTAAAGTTAATTAAATTTATCTGCACTTTGGTACGTACCGAGGGGCCCGGGGTCACCGAGAATATTTTCTTGGTCTTTATCCGACATGATAAAAATTTTTGATTTCAAAGTCAAATTTGAATTTTGACAACAAATTTGTCTCTTGAAATCTTCGGCTTACAAAATGGAAACAGTCGTCTGTTTTTCGGATAAATAAAATTGTCGAAAGGATTTTGTCTTCTTAAGCGATGAAAAAAATTATGTTTATATATTCTTAAACTTTAGGGGTCGCTTAGGGATGAAACTTTTTTAACATACTTGTGGCCTCATTTACTGCCGAACTCAATAAAAAAATTTTGACTTTTAAAAAAAATATACATACTTCAAATAATCAAATAATTCATAATTTGAAAGAAAATACAAAACTTTCCGAACTTCATGAATGAATTTAATAAAAGTTTTACATTAAAAAAGAAAAAAAAAAGTGGTGGAAGCGAGAATCGAGCGCGCGAGCTTGCGACTATCAGTCAAGCGCTCTATCAGATGAGCCACTGGCCGATAAAAT
>NW_022873951.1:0-2074 GCF_010883055.1 Belonocnema kinseyi
AAGATTGTAATAATTCTTCATAGATTTCATAAATATTTCACAAAAATTTCAGATATATTTCAAATATTGTACAAAGATTTCAATGAGTCCCTAATGTTTTCAAAAAGATTTTCAAAAATTCGGATAGATTAAAAAAAGTTCACAAAGATTGTACAAAGATTGCAATAATTTTTCAAGGATTTCAATGAATTCCTAATGATTTTACAAATATTAAAAAAATTTCGGATAGATTTAAAAGACTTCACAAAGACTTTAATCATTTCTCAAAGATTTCACAAAGATTTTACAAAAATTGCAATAATTTTTCAAAGATTTCAAATGTTTCACAAAGGTTTCAAATAAATTCCTAATTCTTTCACAAATATTGAAAAAATTTCGGATAGGTTTAAAATACTTCACAAAGATTTTAATTATTTCTCAAAGATTTCACAAAAATTTCAGATATATTTCAAATATTGTACAAAGATTTCAATGAGTCCCTAATGTTTTCACAAAGATTTTCAAAAATTCGGATAAATTAAAAAAAGTTCACAAAGATTTTACAAAGATTGCAATAAATTTTCAAAGATTTCAATATTTCATAAAGATTTGAATGAATTCCTAATTATTGCACAAATATTAAAAAAAAAAAATCGGATAGATTTAAAAGAATTTACAAAGATTTTAATCATTTCTCAAAGATTTCACAAAGATTTCAGATATATTTCATATATTGTACAAAGATTTCAATGAATTCCTAATGATTTCCCAAATATTTCAAAAAATTTGGGTAGATACAAAAATTGACAAAGATTTTACAAAGATTGTAATAATTGTTCAAAGATTTCAATATTTCACAAAGATTTCAGGAAATTCCTAATGATTTCACAAATATTAAAAAAATTTCGGATAGATTTAAAACACTTTACAAAGACTTCAATCATTTCAAATATTGTACAAAGATTTCAATGAATTCCTAATGATTTTACAAATATTAAAAAAGTTTCGGATAGATTTAAAACACTTTACATAGACTTTAATCATTTCTCAAAGATTTCAAAAAGATTGTAATAATTCTTCAAAGATTCCATAAATATTTCACAAAGATTTCAGATATATTTCAAATATTTTACAAAGATTTCAATGAATTCCTAATGATTTTACAAATATTAAAAAAGTTTCGGATAGATTTAAAAGACTTCACAAAGACTTTAATCATTTATCAAAGATTTCACAAAGATTTTACAAAGATTGCAATAATTTTTCAAAGATTTCAAATGTTTCACAAAGATTTCAAATAAATTCCTAATGCTTTCACAAATATTGAAAAAATTTCGTTTAGATTTAAAATACTTCACAAAGATTTTAATTATTTCTCAAAGATTTCACAAAGATTTTACAAAGATTGTAATAATTCTATAATTATTACAATCGTAATAGATTTCATAAATATTTCACAAAAATTTCAGATATATTTCAAATATTGTACAAAGATTTCAATGAGTCCCTAATGTTTTCACAAAGATTTTCAAAAATTCGGATAGATTAAAAAAAGTTGACAAAGATTGTACAAAGATTGCAATAATTTTTCAAAGATTTCAATATTTCATAAAGATTTGAATGAATTCCTAATTATTTCACAAATATTAAAAAAAATTCGGATAGATTTAAAAGACTTTACAAAGATTTTAATCATTTATCAAATATTTCACAAAGATTTTACAAATATTGCAATAATTTTTCAAAGATTTCAGATATATTTTAAATATTGTAAAAAGATTTCAATGAATTCCTAATGATTTCACAAATATTTAAAAATTTGGGTAGATACAAAAATTGACAAAGATTTTACAAAGATTGTAATAATTGTTCAAAGATTTCAATATTTCACAAAGATTTCAGGAAATTCCTAATGATTTCACAAATATTAAAAAAATTTCGGATAGATTTAAAACACTTCACAAAGACTTTAATCATTTCTCAAATATTTCAAAAAGATTGTAATAATTCTTCAAAGATTCCATAAATATTTCACAAAGATTTCAGATATATTTCAAATATTGTACAAAGATTTCAATGAATTCCTAATAATTTC
>NW_022873952.1:0-1208 GCF_010883055.1 Belonocnema kinseyi
TTTTATTTTATTGATATTAAAACTGTAGTTTCGAATATAATTTAATTTCGAGAAAAGCCCGCCAAATAGAAAAGTATATCAATCAACAGTAAATAAACAAAAATGCAAATTTTGCATTATTGTTTCGAGTGTTTTGGTAGAAGAAATCACTTTTTTACCGAAATCTACGGAAAGATAAATTGATTAATAATTACTTTTATTTTATTGATATTAAAACTGTAGTTTCGATTATAATTTAATTTCGAGAGAAGCCAGCCAAATAGAAAAGTATATCAATCAACAGTAAATAAACAAAAGTGCAAATATTGCATTATTTTTCGAGTGTTTTGGTAGAAAAAAAAACACTTTTTTACCGAAATTTACGGAAAGATAAATTGATTAATAATCACTTTTATTTTTTTGATATTAAAACTGTAGTTTCGAATATAATTTAATTTCTAGAGAAGCCCGCCAAATAGAAAAGTATATCGATCAACAGTAAATAAACAAAAGTGCAAATATTGCATTATTTTTCGAGTGTTTTGGTAGAACAAAAAACACTTTTTTACCGAAATCTACGGAAAGATAAATTGATTAATAATCACTTTTATTTTATTGATATTAAAACTGTAGTTTCGAATATAATTTAATTTCGAGAGAAGTCCGCCAAATAGAAAAATATGTGAATCAACATTAAATAAACAAAAGTGCTAATTTTGCATTATTTTTAGAGTGTGTTGGTAGAAGAAAACACTTTTTTTACCGAAATCTACGGAAAGATAAATTTATTAATAATCACTTTTATTTTATTGATATTCAAACCGTAGTTTCGAATATAATTTAGTTTCGAGAGAAGCCCGCCAAATAGAAAAGTATGTCAATCAACATTAAATAAACAAAAGTGCTAATTTTGCATAATTTTTAGAGAGCCTTGGTAGAAGAAAACACTTTTTTCCCGAAATCTAGGGAAAGATAAATTGATTACTAATCACTTTTATTTTATTGACATTAAAACTGTAGTTTCGAATATAATTTAATTTCGAGAGAAGCCCGCCAAATAGAAAAGTATATCAATCAACAGTAAATAAACAAAAGAGCAAATATTTCATTATTTTTCGAGTGTTTTTGTAGAAAAAAAAAAACACTTTTTTACCGAAATCTACGGAAAGATAAATTGATTAATAATCACTTTTATTTTATTGATATTAAAACTGTAGTTTCGAATATAA
>NW_022873953.1:0-1832 GCF_010883055.1 Belonocnema kinseyi
GTTGGGAACTTAAAGATTGTTTAAAAAATATAAATGTACCAAAAACCCATTCGATAGTTTCTTTAGATGTTGTGTCCATGTTTGACAGCATCCCACTAGATCGCGCTTTAGATTGCATTGAAGAAAAACTTAATTTAAATCATAACTTGACAAAAATAACTAAAAATGAATTTCTAATAGCCACCAGAACAATTTTCAATGGTACCGCTTTCTCCTTTAATAATAAATTTTATAAACAAATTTCGGGTTGCCCTATGGGTTCACCATTATCTCCTGTAGTGGGACGATGGTCGTGGGGGCTAAAGCGTAGGCTTTGGACCCACTCCTTCGGCTTGCGGGTTCGATTCCCGCCTCGCAATCTGGAAGAGTCTCGGTGGCCCATGCGGTGAACACTAGCCTAGCAAGGGAGTTGTTCATCTCCGGAGAGTCGTGGGACCGGTACCTCTAGAGAAAAAAGGTTTTTCTCTAAGTACTTAAGGCTGTTGCTCTTGGTGGTTCGGAACCCACCTTAAACTGTAGGTCCCCCTTCCAACACCAAGTAAGTGTGTGGAGGGTGTGTAAAGGAATAGAGAAGGTGTAAGAAAAATGTAAACCCTTAGGGGACACATTAGAAGCTTCCATTCCATTATCTCCTGTAGTTTCTGATTTAGTTTTACAAGATGTTGAAAAAAGAGCTTTAAAATTGTTAGATTTCACACCTATTTTGTACAAACGATATGTCGACGACATTTTAGCCATTATTCCCACAGATATAATTCAAGTTTTCTTAAATGCATTCAATAGTATTGAAGATAGTATAAATTTCACTCATGAATGTGAGATTAATAATGTTATTAACTATCTTGATTTAAGAATTATAAAAACTCGAAATGATGATTTATTGACCAATTGGTATAAAAAACCTTCTTGGTATGGTAGATACTTAAACTATAATTCACATAATTTATTTGGGCATAAAATTGGTTTAATTATGGGTTTAGTTGATAGATGTGTAAAATTATCTGACATTCAATTTAGAAAAGAAAATTCAAATCTATTAAAAACAACTTTAGTACAGAATAACTATCCTCTTGAGTTTGTAAATTACATTATTAAAGAACGTATTTATGAGATTTACAATAACAGTAATAAAATTAACAAGAAAAGAAATTAGAGTGATACTTATAATACTCGTAGATTTAATTTAAATGTTACTTTGCCTTACATTCAGGGCCTATCAGAAAGATTAAGAAATTCACTTAAAAAATTTAATATCAATGTTTATTTTAAAAACACTAATACATTAGATAATTATTTGTCAAGAAGAGAGGATGTCGATTCCATTGAAAATTTATCTGGTGTTATTTATTTAATTAAATGTAAATGTTGTAATAAAGCTTATATAGGTGAAACTGGCAGGAGATTAAAAACTAGAATTGCTGAACACAAAAGAGATTGTGAAGTTGGGAATTTTAACACAGGTTTGTCGCAACATTCTTGGAATTTCAATCATTACTTTGAATTTGATTTTAAATGTATTAAAATATTAGCTACAGAAAAAAATACTTATCAATTACGTATAATGAGTCTATTTTTATAAACAAATATCGTAAGATTTCAGTTAATTTACAGACTGAAATTCTAAATATAAATAAAAATTATCAGAGTATTATAAAATAATGTTTTTAATATTAATCATCTCTATATGTATAAATGTGTATATGTATGTATGCTGTATGTGTGTATATATTTATGCATATGTATGGATGTGTACATATACACATTTTTTAAATTTCTTATTTCAAATTTAAACTCAATTACGCGCTTCCACATCAGTGGTTTTCAATGGAAAC
>NW_022873954.1:0-1418 GCF_010883055.1 Belonocnema kinseyi
AAACCATTTACTGTCATTTATATGCAGAAAAAAGATTTTCTAGATTTTTCGCCATGGGAAACTGTTGCAAGAAGAGACCCAAGTTGAAAATTACACATGGTGCCTGGTTAAGAACCACGAAAGAAGATCCTGCAACTATCCAAATGCGAACTAAGCACCAGTCTTCAGACGACTGGGAAACTTTATCCTTGATAGTGCAAAAAGAAGGTATAAATTAAATTATAAAAAACAATTTAAATTATAATACATTGTAAATCAGACTAAACCTTATTACCTTAAAAACTTAAAAATTTTTTATCGCATTTATTACTAGGTCCAAATCGGACAAGAGAACCAATTATTGGCATGCCAAAAACTGACGTGAAATGATTTAATTTTGGATTAATATTTGATTTCAATGGATAATTAATATATACTTCAAGCATAAAAATAATGTTAGAATTAAATTAATTAAGGCAAAATAAGCTCAACAGTCCTATTATCTAACAAATTAAACAGTGGTGCCAACAACAAGGGGAGGGGGGCAATAATTGTTCCTCTTATCCTATGATGGAATCCTGTCTTTGAAATAAGTGATTATTTACAAAATTAATAAAAATATCAATTTTGTATGTTATTTCGATTTGAATATTGATACAAAGAGGATTTTCCACTTATTACTTTTCAATGAACATGTAGGAGCTGCAGTAGAAAACCCTCCACTTTTGAAAAACCGCATGCTATCCCAACTTTAACTTGCTCTTATACCCATTTCTTTTGAGAAAAACAAGGATTTGCTGGATATGTCGAAATTTCTGCCTGCAGACAAGAGAAACTTTTACGAACAATTACTATGTCTAGAGCAAATTAAAATTTTTTTTCATTAAATACTTTATAAATTCAGAGTGTGCAAATAAAAAATTAAAAAACTATTTTTAAAATTTTATGAAATAGAAATCCTTTCAACCCAATTATTTTAATTTTTATGAGTTGAAATTTGCCGAATTCAATTTTACAATCTTTTTTTTAACACTCTTAAGCGAATGTAAATTTTCTACTCTTATCCTCCAAAGATGCCATCTAAGATTTAGATATAAAAACTTTCGAGAATAATTCAGATAAATGCGAATTCTTTCAACATGTTTCTATGTCTGAATAATTCTTGAGACAAACGTCCTCTTTTTTTATTTGATTTTTAAAAATAATTTTAAGTAATATTTTAAATTATTTTTTCGCTTGTCCAAATTAAATTGTCCGATTCTTGAAATTAAAATGTTTCAATTTTAGAAGAAATTTAATCAGGTTATTTGCTAATACATATACTGATAAGAGGAATGCCACGTTCTTCATATCGTTTTTTTCTATATTCACTTAAAAAGTAAAATAATTTAAGAATTATGAAAAAAAATTAAAACAAAAGCTTTCATAATTCATAATAT
>NW_022873955.1:0-1512 GCF_010883055.1 Belonocnema kinseyi
CTCAATGTAATTTTTGTTCAAAAAGCTTGTTCCTGAATAAATTAACTCTTATTGTTTCCGATTTCGTTCTGTTACTTAGGGATTGTGTTTTTCATAGAAATACTTGAAATGCGGTTTTTTCACGTTTATAAAATTATAATTGAAGGTCACTCGGGGTAATTTTCTGTGAAAAATATTGATTTACAAAGAATATTTGTCAAACAATAGAATGGATTTCTTCGCCCGAGATACAAACGTAAATTATACTATAGTAAAAACAACTGGAAAAATTTAGACGAAAGCCAAATTTGGTAAAGAAAACAAACATTTGTCGACCTACAAATACGAATTTTATTCCTCGAAAGATTTTTATAAAAATCTCTTCGAAACACTTTTATTGCAACAATTTAATTAAAGAAAAATATTTGTTATAAAAATAAAAATAGTACAATTTTTACATACAATTCTTAAAATAAAAAATCTGTGTGTCATAGCACAATCCAATCCGACTATTCTTTCGAAAGTTATGCGATATACAGACAACCACAACATCAATAACAACGACGACGTAGACGCCAGAGAGACAGATACCGATGTAAAAGCTTGTTTTTCTGATTCAAGGTTCCTCAAAACTTCGAAATTTCATGAAATTCGCGGAAGTCATTTTTAACATAAAACTCTTCTCATTATGGATGAGAATTTGATAAAATAATCATGGGGCCTTGAAAAAGTAGCGTTTTTCGCCTCTTGACTTTTTTCCATATCAAGCTTTTTTTGCTTCAAATGTCCATTTTCGTCTGGTTTTTTGGATTTTTAAAATCCTTTAACTTTGATAAGTTTGATTTTATCAAAAAAAGTTGTCAAGATAAACCCGACGTAAAAACTTGTTTTTCTGACTCAAGGGGCCTCAAAATGTCGACATTTGATAAAATCCGAAAAAGTTATTTTTCATTAAAAACTAATACCTTCTCATTTTGGATAAGAATATAAACATTTTTAATAAGATTTGTAGAAAATCTTTCAAAGAAAAAAAAGATTTCCCGGTAAGTTACAACAGAAAAATTAGAATTTCAAAAAAATGAATGTTGTTATAAATATTGAGCTGGACTTGAGACCGGGACAAATCGTCACACACACAATTCAGAGTGACAAATTTAAACTTGGAATGTAACGATTATAATTGTTTTATTTGTTTTTATTTATATTTCGAAGGTAAAAGTATTTTATTTTTATTCTGAAAGAACAGTTAAATAAGCATTAATTAAAAAAAAATCAAATAATCTGGAGGTTTCTGAATGTTTCAAAGAAAGAACAAAATTTGGAGCTTCTCAAGAATTTGAAATATTAGAATAATAATAAAAATTTCTGGTTAGATTTAAAATGATTTTTTATTTTAAAAAAGTACATGACTCAAAGAGAATGTTTAAAAATATTTCAAAACATTTCAAAAGATTTACAATATTAGAAAAAATCTGGAAGCTCTTGAAACAATTTTGTGTGCAGGATTTTACAAAAATGTTAGGAAAAATGGGA
>NW_022873956.1:0-4561 GCF_010883055.1 Belonocnema kinseyi
TTCAGAGAATGTATTTCCATTGAAAAATTCTATAAAAATTTATTTGCAGACAAACTTGTATTTATATGGAAGAGAGGGGTTGATTTTTCACGTTCAGGGTTGAAGCTTCAAAATCATATCGGGTATTTTTGAGGAGCCCAAAAATCAGAGACTGTATTTCCATTGAAAAATTCTATAAAAATTTATTTCCAGACAAAGTTGTATTCACGTGGAAGAGAGGGGTTCATTTTAGGCATTAAGGGTTGAAGCCCAAAAATCATATCGGGTATTTTCGAGGAGCCCAAAAACCCGAGACTGTATTTCCATTGAAAAATTCTAGAAAAATTTATTTGCAGAAAAAGTTGTATTTATGTGGAGGAGAACGGTTGATTTTTGACGTTAAGGGTTGAAGCTGAAAAATCATATCGGGTATTTTCGAGGAGCCCAAAAATCAGAGACTGTATTTCTATTGAAAAATTCGACAAAAAATTATTTACAAAGTTGTATTTACGTGGAGGAGAGGGGTTGATTTTTGACGTTAAGGGTTGAAGCCTAAAAATCATATCGGGTGTTTTCGAGGAGCCCAAAAATCAGAGACTGTATTTCCATTGAAAAATTCTAGAAAAATTGATTTCTCAACAAAGTAGTATCAACGTGGTTTGATTTTTCACGTTAAGGTTTGAAGCCCAAACATCATATCGGGTATTCTCGAGGAGCCCAAAAATCAGAGACTCTATTTCCATTAAAAAATTCTAAAAAAATTGATTTCTTAACAAAGTAGTATCAAAGTGGGTTGATTCTTGACGTTAAGCGTTGAAGCCCAAAAATCATATCGGGTATTTTTGAGGAGCCCGAAAATCAGAGACTGTATTTCCATTGAGAAATTCTATAAAAATTTATTTGCAGACAAAGTTGTATTCACGTGGAAGAGAGGGGTTCATTTTAGACATTAAGGGTTGAAGTCCAAAAATCATATCGGGTATTTTCGAGGAAACCAAAAATCAGAGAATCTATTTCCATTGAAAAATTCTAGAAAAATTGATATCTTGACAAAGTAGTATCAACGTGGATTGATTTTTGACGTTAAGGGTTGAAGCCCAAAAACCATGTCGGGCATTTTCGAGGAGCCCAAATATTAGAGACAGTATTTCCATTGAAAAATTCTAGAAAAATTTATTTGCAGACAAAGTTGTATTTATGTGGATGAGAGGGTTTGATTTTTGACGTTTGGGGTTGAAGCTTAAAAATCATATCGGGTATTTTCGAGGAGCCCGAAAATCAGACAATGAATTTCCATTGAAAAATTCTATAAAAATTTATTTGCAGACAAAGTTGTATTTACAAGGATGAGAGGGGTTGATTTTTGACGTTAATGGTTGAAACCGAAAAATATTATCGGGTATTTTCTACGAGACCAAAAATTAGAGAATCTATTTCCATTGAAAAATTCTAGAAAAATTGATATCTTGACAAAGTAGTATCAACGTGGATTGATTTTTGACGTTAAGGGTTGAAGCCCAAAAATCATATCGGGTATTTTCGAGGATCCCAAAAATCAGAGACTTTATTTCCATTAAAAAATTCGAAAAAAATTTATTTGCAGACAAAGTTGTATTTACTTGAAAGAGAGGGGTTGATTTTTGACGTTGAGGATTGAAGCTTAAAAATCTTATCGGCTATTTTCGAGGAGCCCGAAAATCAGAGACTGTATATCCATTGAAAAATTCTAAAAAAATTAATTTGCAGACAAAGTTGTATTTACGTGGAAGAGAGGGGTTGATTTTTGACGTTAAGGGTTGCAGCCCAAAAATCATATCGGGCATTTTAGAGCAGCCCAAAAATC
Organism: Belonocnema kinseyi; assembly: GCF_010883055.1. Lineage (NCBI taxonomy): Eukaryota > Metazoa > Arthropoda > Insecta > Hymenoptera > Cynipidae > Belonocnema > Belonocnema kinseyi. Next base: position 1,823 of record NW_022873956.1, read on the forward strand.
AGAGAATCTATTTCCATTAAAAATTTCTAGAAAAATTGATTTCTTGACAAAGTAGTATCAACGTGGGTTGATTTTGGACGTTAGGTGTTGAAGCCCAAAAATCATACGGGGTATTCTCGAGGAGACCAAAAATAAGAGACTGTATTTCCATTGAAAGATTCTAAAACAATTGATTGGCAGACAAAGTTGCATTTTCGTGGAAGAGAGGGGTTGATTTTTGACGTTGAGGGTTGAAGCCCAAAAATATTATGGGGTATTTTCGAGGAGACCAAAAATCAGAGAATTTATTTCCATTGAAAAATTCTAGAAAAATTTATTTGCAGACAAAGTTGTATTTACGTGGAACAGAGGGGTTGATTTTTGGCGTTAATGGTTGAAGCCCAAACATCATATCAGGTATTTTCGAGGAGCCCGAAAATCAGAGACTGTGTTTCCAATGAAAAATTCTATAAAAATTTATTTGCAGACAAAGTTGTATTTACTTGAAATAGAGGGGTTGATTTTTGACGTTAAGGGTTGAAGCTTAAAAATCATATCGGGTATTTTCGAGGAGCCCAAAAATCAGAGAATGTATTTCCATTGAAAAATTCTATAAAAATTTACTTGCAGACAAAGTTGTATTTACGAGGACGAGAGGGGTTGATTTTTGACGTTAAGGGCTGCAGCCCAAAAACATTATCGGGTATTTTCTAGGAAACCAAAAATCAGAGAATCTATTTCCATTGAAAAATTCTAGAAGAATTGATATCTTGACAAAGTAGTATCAACGTGGATTGATTTTTGACGTTAAGGGTTGAAGCCCAAAAATCATATCGGGTATTTTCGAGGAGCCCAAAAATCAGAGACTGTATTTCCATTGAAAAATTCTAGAAAAATTTATTTGCAAAGATATATTTACGTGGAAGAGAGGGGTTGACTTTTGACGTTAGGGTTGCATCCCAAAAATCATATCGGGTATTTTCTAGGACCACAAAAATCAGAGAATCTATTTCCATTAAAAATTTCTAGAAAAATTGATTTCTTGACATAGTAGTATCAACGTGGATTGATTTTTGATGTTAACGGTTGAAGCTCAAAAATTGTGTCGGGTATTTTCGAGGAGCACAAAAATCAGAGACTGTATTTCCATTGAAAAATTCCAAAAAAAATTATTTACAGACAAAGTTGTATTTACTTGAAAGAGAGGGGTTGATTTTTGACGTTAAGGGTTGAAGCCTAAAAATCATATCCGATATTTTCGAGGAGCCCAAAAATCAGAGACTGTATTTCCATTGAAAAATTCTAAAAAAATTTATTTGCAGACAAAGTGGTATTTACTTGAAAGAGAGGGGGTGGTTTTTGACATTAAGGGTTGAAGCTTAAAAATGATGTCGGGTATTTTCTAGGAGGCCAAAATTCAGAGAATGTATTTCCATTGAAAAATTCTATAAAAATTTATTTGCAGACAAACTTGTATTTACGTGGAAGAGAGGGGTTGATTTTTGACGTGAAGGGTTGCATCCCAAAAATCATATCGGGTATTTTCGAGGAGCCCAAAAATCAGAGAATCTATTTCCATTGAAAGATTCTAGAAAAATTGATATCTTGACAAAGTAGTATCAACGTGGATTGATTTTTGACGTTAATGGTTGAAGCCCAAAAATCATGTCGGGTATTTTCGAGGAGCCCAAAAATCAGAGACTGTATTTCCATTGAAAAAATCTAGAAAAATTTATTTGCAGACAAAGTTGTATTTATGTGGAGGAGAGAGTTTGATTTTTGACGTTAGGGGTTGAAGCTGAAAAATCATATCCGATATTTTCAAGGAGCCCAAAATCAGAGACTCTATTTCCATTGAAAAATTCTAAAAAAAACTTATTTGCAGACAAAGTTGTATTTACGTGGAAGAGAGGGGTTGATTTTTGACGTTAAGGGTTGAAGCCCAAAAATATTATCGGGTATTTTCGAGGAGCCCAAAAATCAGAGAATCTATTTCCATTAAAAATTTATAGAAAAATTGATTTCTTGACAAAGTAGTATCAACGTGGGTTGATTCTTGACGTTAAGGGTTGAAGCTTAAATATCATATCGGGTATTTTCGAGGAGCCCAAAAATCGGAGACTGTATTTCCATTGAAAAATTCTAAAAAAACTTATTTGGACACAAAGTTGTATTTACGTGGAAGAGAGGGGTTGCTTTTTGACGTTCAGGTTTGTAGCCCAAAAATCATATCGGGTATTATCGAGGAGGCAAAAAATCCGCGAATCAATTTCCATTAAAAATTTCTAGAAAAATTGATTTCTTGACAATGTAGTATCAACGTGGGTTGATTTTTGACGTTAAGGGTAGAGGCCCAAAAATCATATCGGGTATTTTCGAGGAGCCCAAAAATCAGAGACTGTATTTCCATTGAAAAAATCTAGAAAAATTTATTTCTTGATAAAGTAGTATCAACGTGGGTTGATTTTTGACGTTAAGGGTTGAAGCCCAAAAATCATATCGGGTATTCTCGAGGAGTCCAAAAATCAGAGACCCTATTTCCATTAAAAAATTCAAGAAAAATTGATTTCTTGACAAAGTAGTATCAACGTGGGTCGATTTTTGACTTAAGGGTGTAAACCCAAAAATCGTAGCGTGTATTTTTGAGGAGCACAAAAATCACAGACTGTATTTGCATTGAAAAATTCTAGAAAAAGTTATTTGCAGACAAAGTCCTATTTATGTGGAAGAGAGGGGTTGATTTTTGACGTTAAGGGTTGA
>NW_022873957.1:0-1184 GCF_010883055.1 Belonocnema kinseyi
GCCGCATTCAGGATGTGACATCTATAAAGGATACTCTCCGAAGCAGATACAAACGTCTCATCCGACAGATTTAGTCTTCCGAACTGTCGGCGAGGAACAAAGCATCTGCAACGAACTTCCTTGCCGTCCCGGTACTACTCTATTCATTTGGAGTAGTTCCATGGACGAAGAACGGGCTCAGATCTCTTGATATCGGGACAAGAAAGGTTATGCACATGAACAAAAGCATGCATCTCAAGTCTTCCGTTCCGCGACTGTACATCTCACGCCGTCAAGGGGGTCGCGGAATATTGAGTCTTGAATGTCTTCACAACAGGATTATTCTGGGTACAGCACATAGAGTTGCAAATGGAAGAGACCCTCTTCTTAAAATGGTCAGGAATCACGAAGAAGTGGGCAAAGGAGCAGTTCTGTACAAAGCAGCGGAGGAGGTGCTGAAACACTCGGACTTGACTTCAGTATTAGGGGTGAGCAAAATGCATCAAATCTAATCTGTCTCGAGTACTCACTCCTGAAAGCCCGGATTTAGAAAGCAGAAGAGAAAAACTTTCGTGATCAGCTCCTCGATAAGAGGATGCACGGTATCTTCCACAGAAATGTGAAGGATCAGTCAATGTCTTGTGAGCTAACGTTTGCTTTCCTTAAATCGCCCGGATTGAAGTCTGGTACAGAGGGTTTCATTTTTGCATGCCAAGACGGTGTCATTTCCACCTTAACATACCGTCGCCACATTTTGAGCCAAAACATTCCCGATGATAGCTGCAGGGCGTGCCATGCACACCCCGAGTATTTCGCTCACATACTATCTAGTTGTCCAACACACGCGGGAACGACCTACATTCAAAGGTATAATGCGGCACTAAGAGTACTTTATTACCATCTCTGTCACTCCTACGGCATTCACCCTAATATCGCTCCTCTAAATGCTCCTAGGGAAATTGAGTCAATTGTCGAGAATGGGAAGTGCCGTATATACTGGAACTTTATATTCTCGACAATTGTTTCTGTTGCTCACTCGAGGCCTGACATGGTTCTTCCTGACTTCGAGAAGTGAACCATGTTCGTTATCGAATTTTCGGCAACAGTTGACAAAAACATCATAGCCAAGGAGAATGAAAAGAAAGAGAGGTATCGAGACCTTATAAGGGAGTTGCAACGATTGTACCCGGAATATTCTGTTAAAC
>NW_022873958.1:0-1899 GCF_010883055.1 Belonocnema kinseyi
GGGGAAATAAGAGATTTTGCAGTGAGGTGAAACGAAGGAAGTGGAAGTAGGAGCAGTGAGATAAAATGAGGGTAAGGGATTTAAGGAAAGTGAGCGGTAATATAGATAGAGATGTAGGGGAAATGGGAATAGGGGAAGAGGGAAAATAAGAGGTGAGGGGCAATGATGGAAGTAGAAGTAGAGAAAGTAAGATAAAATGCGGGAAGAATTAGGGACAGTGAAAGTAAGGGGAATTTGGAAAGAGGAAGTAGGTAAAGTGAAATAAAATAAGGGAATACGTAGGGGAAATAAGGAGGGGAAAAATAGGAAATGAGAGATGGGGCCGTAGGGAGAAACGAGGGCAGTAGAAGTAGGAAAAGCGAGATAAAATAAGGGGTAGGGAAGTAGGGAAAGTGAAGTGGAATAAAGGGAGAAGAACTGGGGGAAATAAGGAGAATGTACGTACGGAAAATGAGAGAAAAGTAAATGAAGGATGGTGACGAGGGGGAATAGAGAAAGTTAGAGGAAACAAGGGGCGAATTAGGGGGGGGGGGTAGGGGAAATAAGAGATTTTGCAGTGAGGTGAAACGAAGGAAGTGGAAGTAGGAACAGTGAGATAAAATGAGGGCAAGGGATGTAAGGAAAGTGAGCGGTAATATGGGGTGAAGAAGTAGGGGAAATGAGAATAAGAGAAGAGGGAAAATAAGAGTTGAGGCAGTGAGGAGCAATGATGGAAGTAGAATTAGAGAAAGGAAGATAAAATGCGGGAAAGAGAAGTAGGGAAAGTGAAATAGAATAAGGGGGTACGTAGGGGAAATAAAGAGGGGGAGAATAGGAAATGATAGATGGGGCCGTAGGGAGAAACGATGGCAGCAGAAGTAGGAAAAGCGAGATAAAATGCGGGGAAGGGAAGTAGGAAATGTGAGAGGGAATAAAGGGAGAAGAAGTAGGGTAAATAAGAGGGATGTAAGTATGAAAAATGAGAGAATGGGAATTAAGGAGATAATAAAGAGAATCGAAATAGGGAAATTGAGAGGTAATAAGGGGTGAAGAAGTAGGGGAAATTAGGATTGGGGATGTAGGGGAAAGGCAAGTAAGGAAAATGAAGGGAAACGAGGGAAGTGGAGGTGGGAAAAATGAGAGGTGGCGAGGAAAGGAGAAATAGGAAAAGTGAGAGGAAACAAGGGGAGAGTGAGGGGAAATTAGGAAGGGGAAGTAGAGGTAATTAGAGATGAGGCAGTGAGGTGAAACGAGGGAAGTGGAAGTAGGAAAATTGAGATAAAATGAGGGAAAGGGATGTAAGGAAAGTGAGTGTAATAAGGGTTGAAGAAGTAGGTGAAATAAGGAGAAGAAGTAAGGAAAGTGAGAGAAATTGAGGAGAGTAAAAGTAAGAAATGTGAGAGAAAATGAAGGTAGGGAAAGTGAGAGGAAATAAGAGAAGAAGTAGGGAAATGAGAGATGGGACAGTGAGGAGAAACGAGAGGAGTAGAAGTGGGAAAAGTGAGAAAAAATTAGGGCAAGGGAATTAGGAAAAGTGAACATTAATCAGGCGAGAAGAAGTAGAAGAAATAAGAAAGGAGTAGTAGGGGGCAGGGGAAGTAAGAAAAATTAAGGGAAACAAGAAGATTGGAAGTAGGCAAAGTGAGAAGAAATAACGGCAGAAGTAGGGGAAATTAGGAGGGAACTGAAGGAAATGAGATAGGGGAAAGTAAAGGGAGGTCAGGGGAAATATGGGTGGGCAAGTTAGGAGAGTGGTAAGGAGAACTAAGGATGGGAAAGTGAGATGTGAGGGAAGGGGAAGTGAGAGGCAGTAGAGGGAGTGTGGGGAAGAGAAGTGAAGTGAGGAAAGAGGATGTGAGGGGAATTAGGGGTAATGAAGAGCATGAGAAAGGGGAATTCTGTGAAGAAAGGGGAATATAT
>NW_022873959.1:0-3215 GCF_010883055.1 Belonocnema kinseyi
GTTGTTAATTGTTTTACATCTTTGATGTTTTAATACCACTGCCACTAACATGCGGAGTAGGCCGCATCTAACTAATTAATCTAAGGTTAATTAGCCTACAAATTTATGGCGACTGGCGACCTCTGTTTGCAGTATATAAAATTAATCGAACTTAAAAATAGATTTCTACTTTTATCGATCGCAAAGAATTATTTTAATTTGTGTCTTTATTTTCACTAGTAATAACCGCTGTTATTTTTAATAATACATTTTTAATTGGTTTATTCAATGTTAAAGTAATAATTATTTCAAGTCTATCTCAAAATTTAATTCTTTTAAATAATATAAAATATTATTAAATTAATAAATATATTGCGAAATCATCAAGTTTAATAATATTATATGAATTATAATTAAATTTTATATCCAAACGTAAAGTTATTATAAGCTAAATTACAATTACATAAATTTATTATAATAATGTTTTAATTGTTTTAATGATTTAATGTTGAAAAACTTATTATTTTTAGATTAAAATTAAATAATATCGTATTTTTATTTTAACGTTATCTAATCAAAATTTATCGACTATTTAATATTAGAGCTATATTTGTTAAAGTAATAATTAGATAAAATTTATCTTAAAATTTAATTTAAAAAAAAACGATTATTAAATTCATAGATATATTGCGAAATCATCAAGTTTAATAATAATATTATATAAAATATAATTAAGAATTGGGGTTAAAACGTAAAGTTATTATAACCTAAATTACAATTAAGTAAATTTATTATATTAATGTTTTAATTATGTTAAAGATTTAATGTTCGAAAAACTTATTATTTTTAGATTAAAATTAAATAATATTGTATTTTTATTTTAACGTTATCTAATCAAAATTTATTGAGCATTTAATATTGGAGCTACATCAATTCTAAACTTTACATAATTGATTCATAAAAAATTTTTTTTGTTCACGTTTTAGTTATAACAATAATATTTTCATGAGTTCTATATTAGCAAATTATAATGGTTCATAATATTATGTTATACATGCTTATTATTTTTTGTACTAATATTATATTCATATTTCATGTTTTGAAATTATTTACGACTTTAAAATTAAATATGATTTAAATAAATTTTATATTGGTTTATTCATTGCTACAAGAATAATTTTAAAAATTTTATCTTAAAATCTAATTTTGTCAAATAATGTAAAAGATTATAAAATGAATAGATATATTGTGAAGTCATTAAGTTTAGTAATATTATAATATAAAATAAAATTCAATAATAAAAAATAAAATATAAAATTACATAAAGATTGGATTTAAATTTTTTAATATTTAGTAACATAAATATGTTATTTTCTCTTAGATTATGTAATTAAATATTGGCTATTACTTTCGTAATAGATGTTTCTTTTTTTCTTTTAAATAATTGTATTACAATTATATAATTTTTTATGGTGCCTGCGATATTGTGGAATGAGTATTTAAATTCAATTTTCTAAATTATATATACGCATATTTTAATTTTTTTAACTTAACTAGAAAGCCTATTAATAAATTAAATGTAAAGAAATCCAGTTTCAAATTTGAATGAGAATATAATGTAAACATTATTTGAATGTTTTCATTAAAATAATTGTGTAATGATTTTTATGTTGTGAAATGATTAATTAAGTATCAACTAATTTCACAAAAACTCACATTTTATGGAATTAGTCTAAGAGTTTATTAATAAAGAAAAATTTTAGGAATGAAAGTTGAAATTAAAAAAAATGTATTAACTAAGCATTATTTAAAGGTTTTAGTGATAATTATTGTTTAATGCTTCTTATTTTGTAAAATGACTAATTGATATGAGCTTAATATTTGTTTTCGAACATTAAATAGAATAAAGATTAAAATTTATTACCTTAAATTTAATTAACATAAGTAGCAAATAAATACATTATTTACTTGTAAGTTATATAATGGAACATTGAATATGATTTGCATAATATAAATGCATTTATTTTTAAAGTACCTCTATTTCAATTAAGTAATTTTTCGGAATTAAGCTGGTGTTCTGAGATTAATATTTTCATTTAATTTTCAAAAATATATGCAAAAATGTTCAAAATTTTTTCCCTTAAATTAATATTAAGTCACTAAAAAATGAAAATTTTATAAATAATATTTAAAATTTGTTAAAAGATGTATGAATATTTTAGTTAAAATAATTGTTTCATGATTTTTATGCTTTGAAAGACTGAATAAATTTTAATTGATTATATTAAAAATCGAATTTCCACAAATAATTGCAAAAGAATATAATTATTTGAGGCTTTTTAAGTTGTGAACTGTTTAATTCATTATTAGCTGATTAACTTTGTTCACAATGTTAAATCATATCCAGTTTAAATTTAAATTGTTTTAAATTAAGTAACCTGCATTGATTATACTAGAGTCTCGCTTATCCGGGCTATTGTGGACCGGCCCCAACTTGTATAATAGGGAAACTCGGATAAAAACAGAATTTTAAATAAAAAGAGACGCTCGGTGTAATAAACTGAAAGTAGTGACTTATAACGTAGAGAGTGTATACATTATTAACAACTAAGTATAGAGGTTTGGGAAATCTGTTCTGGTTGGTTAAGAAAGTTCATATGTATGAATAATGCATAAGGGTTGAATAATACGAACTACTAATGCGCTATAGCTCGGATAAGACGGGTAAACTATTTTTGTTTCAGCCTCGTATAATCGCTAACTCGAAAATAATTGCTTAATGCTTCTTATTTTGTAAACTGATTAATTAAATATGAAATTAGAAAGAATATATATAATTAAAAATTTGTCATAAGGATAACCGCAGGATTTCGCCGGGAGCGGGTGCTAATCTGAAAAATTGCACCCGCTTCCAGCGATATCGCGGTAAAATTTCAGCCATAACCACGTCTCACAACCGTGAGATAGGTGGTTACAGTCTGTAAAGGAATCAATACGACGATCCAGCAAAAGCCTCGTGGACCCTAAGAACACGGAGCGACCGAAGGACAACCGCCTTCTGCAATTTTCCCGCAAGTGTTCTAGCATATTGTTGACACGCAGGGATGCTTTTTAGGCTATTAACAAGTGAAAGATTGGCACCTCCAAGAGCGCCGATGATAAGGACGATCAGTTTAACAGAATATTCCGGGTACAATCGTTGCAACTCCCTTATAAGGTCTCTATACCTCTCTTTC
>NW_022873960.1:0-1771 GCF_010883055.1 Belonocnema kinseyi
GGGAGTGAAGGGTAGTCCGTTTAGCGTGCAATCGACTCGGGATACTTATAAGATACTACCATGATTTCTTCAGATTTTTTGGTCCAAAAATAAATTAGGCCGAAAACCGGCCTTACCGACCCTCCCCCTTTATTTTTGATGACAAGAAAAGAAGAACGTAAACAAGCTGAACCACTAATCTGATGATTCATGATGATTTAATGAAAGTATTACTACCAAAATTTGAAATAATTAAGGTTTCAGGAAATCTCTTTTGAATTCGGATATTTTTTAACATTCTTTTAAAAAAACAAGTATCAGGGTTATAAGATAACTAAAAATCTGCTAGTGCAATTTAGTATTTAAAGACAAATTTGATTTTCAAGTCAATTCTCATTCTAAGATATGTATGTGTTTATAATTTTAAGTTTTGAATGTCTCAATATTCCAATCCATTTATTTTTCTAATAAAATATCAGCGATATAAAGAAACACAACAATCTTTTTCATTCCCAGGGGATGCATTTATCTTCTAGATTCATGGGACTTTTTGTGGGACATTGGAAAGCTTCAGCGAAAGTTTTTAAATTGCGGAGAAAGCCAGTTATTTTTCATTTATTTTGACTGTAAATCCGTCATTTTTTTATTGGAAAAGTGTTGGGCTGGCGATGAACACATCGACTGAAATAATAATAAAATAATAGTAATGATTAGAATTTTTTAATTTCTCAACGACCTCCTCCTCTACTTCCCCTTTCCGTGATTTTCCAGCTAACACTTCCCTTTCTCTATTTCTCTTTTTCTAAATCTCACTTCTGCTCCTCTATTCACCATAGCTTCTAATCATTTCCATTACTTTCCCTTACATCCACTATTTCGCGTCCCTAATTTTCCCTTGCTTCCCCCACTTGCCCCTGACTAATTCCCTCACGCTTACCCCACTCTGACCTTTCTACTTGACCTCTCTTATTCCCCTACTTTTTCTCCCCTCTCTCACTATTCACCTCACTTCCTTCCTTTTCCCCTCACATCTAGTTCTCCTCTTATAATGTCCCTCACTTCCCCTTCCCTCATTTCCCTTCATGTTTCCTACTTCCCCTCCCATAATTTTCCTTGAAAATGTCTTATGAATTGAGTAAAAGGGGATTTAAGTCGTTTAAACACCCCACTTCCATCCTTTATACATCTTACTCCTCACAAATTTCCCTACTACCCCTCTTTAAACATCAAACTTCGCCTCCACTCCATTCCCCAACTTATTCCCCCTATATTTTTCTATTTTCCCATCAAACACTTTCTCACTTGCTCTCACTTCCCCTTTCACAATTTCCCATAATTGACCCTACCTGCAAACTCTACACTTTTTATTCTTTTCCAGCTTCCCCATCCCTCACTTTCTCTACCTCCCTAATTTCCTCTCACTCCTCCTAGCTCCCCTTGTGTAATTTCGCTACACTTCTCTCCCAATTTTCCCTACTTTTCCCTTCTTTCATTCTTAATACATCCGCTCCGCTGATTTTGTATCATTTCTTCTATTTTTGCCTTCCCACGTTTCTCTATACTCCCTCTTACCTCATTTAACCTCACTCCCCTCTTCCCTCATTTCCCAATAATTATTGTACTATGTTTCTTCTTCGACATTTTTCATTTCTCACTTCTGCCCTTATTTCCCCTTCTTTTTCTACCTTCCGTACTAACACTTTACTTATTTTTTATTATTTTTCCACCCCATATTTCCCCTCACTATTCTTACCATCGTTATTTAACCTGCTTCTCTAACTTCCACTCCCCT
>NW_022873961.1:0-3245 GCF_010883055.1 Belonocnema kinseyi
TTCTAATACTTTTTATACGGTAGCTACTCTCATTAAATCCCGAAATATTCGTAAAGGATTATTTCGCAAAACATTGATCTAATTTCATTTTTTCATGTGCACTTTCACCACATTACGAAACTGTACTTTTTTAAGGTCTATCAAGCTAACATCTCCACAAAAGAAATTCCCGAATTTCTTGATGACAGAATTTTGGGCTTTCTCTGGGCTTTTTTTGGGCTGTATTGCCGATTTTTGGGCTCAATTTCAAACAACTAATTTCCAAAAACCACACCTACAAAATATAAAACCACCCTCTATGTGAAAAATTAAATGCGGAAAAAACAAAGAACACCAGAATTTTGTGCTGATTTTGGGCTCTAAAACGCATGAAAAAAAATCTTAAAAACTACCCTCATTTTCAAAAAACCACCCCTTTTGCAAAAAATAAAATTTGCAACATACAAAATGCAATAGATTTTTGGCTAATTTTAGAGTTTCAAATGCACTTTACATTATATCAGCAAAACCACCTCTGCGTAAAAAAGCGTCAACCTAATAATAAAAACTTAAACCTTGGTGTTGGCATTTTTAAACAGCCCAAAAATTAGAGACTCCATTTGAACCGTAAAATTCGAAAAATATCAGAGACTATGGTAACACTGTAATATTCCGAAAAAGACTGGTTTGCACAAAATTATGTTTGATTGTTAAAAACGGACTGTTTTTTAACGCCAAGTGTTGGGGACCAAAAATCGAAGTAGGTATTTTTAAGAAGCCCAAAAATCATAAACTCTACTGAGACTGGAAAATTCTCAAAAATATTAATTTTCGTCAAAGTCATATATACATGGTAGAGAAGAGTTGATATGATAAGTTAAGGGTTGAAGCCCAAAAATCGGAGTAAATATTTTCGAGGAGCCCAAAAATCAAAGACTACATTAACCCTAGAAAATCCTCAAAAATATTATTTTTTGACAAAGTCATACATACGTGGTAGAGAAAGGTTGATTTTATAAGTTAAGGGTTGAAGCCCAAAAACCGGAGTGGATATTTTCGAGGAGCATAAAATCAGAGACTACATTAAAATTGGAAAATTCTCAAAAATGTTAGTTTTTGGCAAAGTCGTATATATGTGGTAGAGAAAGGTTGATTGTATAGGTCAGGGGTTAAGGCCCCTAGTGTCAGTGGAGTCTCTGATTTTTGGGCTCCTCGAAAATACCAACTCTGATTTTTGTGCTTAAACCCTTAACGTATAAAATCAACCCTTCTCTACCACGTATATATGACTTTGTCAAAAAATAATATTTTTGAGAATTTTCTAGTGTTAATGTAGTCTTTGATTTTTAGGCTCCTCGATAATATCCACTCCGATTTTTGGGCTTCAACCCTTAACTTATAAAAACAACCCTTCCCTACCACGTATATACGACTTTGTCAAAAAATAATATTTTTTAAAATTTGCTAGTGTTAATGTAGTCTCTGATTTTTGGGCTCTTCGAAAATATCCACTGCCATTTTTGGGCTTCAACCCTTAACTTATAAAATCAACCCTTCTCTACCATGTATAAATGACTTTGTCAAGAAATAATAATTTTATGAATTTTCTAGTATCAATGTATTCTCTGATTTTTGGACTCCTCGAAAATACTCACTCCGATTTTTGGGCTTCAATCCTTAACTTATCAAAGCAACCCTTCTGTACCACTTATATAAGACTTTGTCAAAAAAAAATATTTTTGAGAACTTTTTAGTGTCAATGTAGACTCTGATTTTTGGGCTCCTCCAAAATATATACTCTGATTTTTAGGCCTTAACCCTTAACGTATACAATCAACCCTTCTCTGCCACGTATATATGACTTTGTCAAAAAATAATATCTTTGAGAATTTTCTAGTGTTAAAGTAGTCTTTGATTTTTGAGCTCCTCGAAAATATCCACTCCGATTTTTGGGCTTCAACACTTAACTTATAATATCAACCCTTCTCTAACATGTATATATGATTTTGTCAAAAATTAATATTTATGAAAATTTTCCAGTGTCAGTAGAGTTTATGATTATTGGGCTTCTTAAAAATACCTACTCCGATTTTTGGTCCCGAACACTTGACATTAAAAAACAGTCCTTATTAACAATCAAACATAATTTTGTGCAAACCAATCTTTTTCGGAATATTACAATGTTACTATAGTATCTGATATTTTTCGAATTTTACGGTTCAAATAGAGTCTCTGATTTTTGGGGTGTTCAAAAATGCCAGCATCAAGGTTTAAGTTTTTATTATTAGGTTGGCGTTTTTTTACACAGGTGTGGTTTTTCTAATATAATGTTAAGTGCATGTGAGACTCTTAAATGAGCCAAAAACCTAGTGCATTTTGGATTTTGCAAATTTTATTTTTTGCAAGGAGGTAGTTTTTTGAAAATAAGAATAGTTTTTAAAATTTTTTCTCATGCATTTTGGCGCATAATAAGCCCAAAAATCTGGTGTTCTTTGTTTTTTCCGAATTTGATTTTTTACATAGGGGGTGGTTTTACATTTTTTAGGGGTGATTTTGGAAATTGGTTACTTGTGGGTTTAGGAGCCTAAAAAAGCCCAAAATTTTGAGGTATTTCATTTTTTTTTCAGTTTTTTTATAGTGGAGGTGCTGGCTTGATGTTACGAGGGTAGTTCAATAAGTCCTTAGAATAACCAACACATGGCGCGCGAATCGCTCCAAATCATCTGTTTTCAGTCAGCACCACTCCCGACTAGATATATGGTGCAGTCACAGTCCACATCTTCTGAGTTTACGTGTTTTTATCACCAATTGAAAAAAAAATTGTTCGTTAAGAAAAATGGAAAAAAACGAGTTCAGAGCGGTAATCAAACATTTTCATTTAAAGGGTTTAACTCCATATGAGATAAAAAAATGAATTAGACTTAGTTCATGGCACATCTGCCCCTGCCTTAGCAACGGTTTATAACTGGGTGAATGAATTTAAGCGTGGTCGTACATCAATAAGTGACGAACCACGTTCAGGAAGGCCCGTAGAAGCAAGTACTCCCGAAATCATCAATAAAATCCACGATATGGTGTTGAAAGATAGAAGATTAAAAGTGCGTGATTTAGCTGAGGCCACAAGGATATCTATAGGTGCAGTTGTTTCAATTCTACATGAAAATTTAGGCATGAAAAAGCTATCGGCAAGATGGGTGCCGCGTTTGCTCGCAGCTGAGAATAAACGCAATAGAGTGGTCGCCTCTGAGGCTCTTTTGGCGCGCATA
>NW_022873962.1:0-2808 GCF_010883055.1 Belonocnema kinseyi
AATTCAGGAATTTTCTAGTTCGGATATTTTATGATTCAGGCATTTTCTTTGGGGATTTTTAAAATTCGGTAATATCTTATTGTCTGGAATTTTATTTATTTTGTTTTTCGTGAATTTTCCAATTCGAATTTTATATTTCGGGACTTTTATAATTTCGGGAATTTTATTATTGGTTATTTTTCAATGTACGAATTTTACAGCGTCAGGAATTTTATTTTTCGGGATTTTTCAGTCGCTTTTTCCGAAAAATAAAATTCCCACATCACTGTAAAAATTCCGAAATTATAACATTGCAATGTTATAATTTCGGAATTTTTACAGTGATGTGGGAATTTTATTTTTAATTTCCCAATTCGGGAGTTTTATATTTCGACAATGCAAAAGTCCCGAATTGGAAAATTCTCGACAATTTATAATCTTACCGAATTTAAGAATTGTTAAAAAAATTTTTTTAATAGAATAATAAAATATTTTTACTGAGGAAAAAACTTTTTTAATGTTAAAAGTTTCTAAAAATTATTGTTTGAATTAAAAATAACAATAATTGAACAAATGTAATTATGGATAAAAAAAGTTGTTTGAAAATGTCCATTTTATTTTTGTACATTACAGAAAACGCTCGCAAAAATAGAATTATTCTTTTAAAAAATAAAAATAAAAGTCGCGTTAAATCAGCCTGTATTGAATCCTGCAAAGTTTGTTTCACTTGAAGCTCACGTGTTTTAAATTTGTGTTTGTATCACATTTTTATACAATTATTGTTATTTTAAATTAAAACAATAATTAAAAAAAATTAAACATTAAACCAAATTTCTATAATAAAAATATTTGATTATTGTATTTTTAATAAATAAATAATATTGACCACATAACTATTTTCTCAATTTTATTTCTGCAATTCGGGAATTTTCTAGTTTGTATATTTTATCATTAGACAGCATTCGAACTGGAATTTTATTATTCGGGAATTTTCAAATTCGATAATATTGTAAACTGTCCAGAATTTCATTATTCTAGAATTTTTTAATTCGGGATTTTCAGGTTTCAGGATTTGTTATTTCGGGAAGTTTACAGTGTCGAAAATATTTCAAAAATTTAAAAAGATTTATAAAATTGTAAAGAAATCTTGAAGATTTTGAGGCATTTAAAACTCCTGAAAAACTTGAATAATAATTTGAATTATATATATATTTCGAGTCATCTGTATCAATTATAATGATTTAAAGTTTATTTTAAAATATATTTTATGGAATATGATATTTTTTATGAATGTGCCAGTGAAATTCTGTTCGTCTAATTTTGTTCGCCAATGCGAAACGTAATCTGGCTTGGAACTGTCGTCTTAACATCTAAAAACCGAAAGAACAATTTTCCTATCACTTGGAATTATAATTATATTTTTATAAAAACGTTAGAATATATAATAATTAAGAAATTGGAAAATACATACGAGAACTTAATTAGACGAATAGTCTAAAAAAGTCCGTAGAAATGGCAGACCACAAAAATAAAAATAAAAACTAAATGATATTAAAGAACTATATATAGACAATATATAGAATGAAAATTATAATTAATAATTTTAGAATTAGTTGAAAATATATAAAACCGTAATATAAATTACTCATCGACTTATATTTGTGGTATTTATTAAAACAACTAAGTTTTGCAAAGTTATAAATCTAAAGATGTTTTAATTGGCAATTTACTTTCAATCCAAATGGTTCTTGTCCAAGCTAAGTTTACCATCAGTGCGCCGCATCTACGTTTATAATATCTTTGCTGCTACTATATGCACATACACGGTCGAGGCAGGTGGCTAAAAGAAATTCTCCATCTACTGTAAGCTTAACCTACAATAAATTTTCATCAAAAAAGATTAACTGTAAGGTAGAACCAATAAAAAATTTTTTGTTTCTACCTTACAGTTGGTCATTAATTATCAATTTAAAATTGAATTAAATCAAAAAATTGGTAAAAAAAAAAACTACAAAAAAATTAATAAAATATGCTCCTTCTTTTGTTCTCATAAACTACACATTTCGAATTTCACGCTCGTTTCACTTACTTCACTTGATGACCATCGAGGGCGATACATGCCAAAACCCTCTTTCAATTTGCCTCAAGCCATCTCGTATCAGAGATGAGTTGGGAGATGGCTCATTTAATGGAATAAGAGACTACGTCAAAATTCGACTGCTAAAAGCGCCCTCTTGGTTTGTGGGTCCACTCCTCGGAGTTACTTCGCAGTTTTCGGCATTTTTCAGACGTTCCGCGTCGGTAATTGCTGAAGTTAGAAAATTTTAAAAATGAGTTACCACCGCAGTTACAATTACAGGAGTTACCATAAATGTAAATGATGTACTGCATATTTATTTACCACTCGAATATTACGGGTTTATTATATAATTATTCTAATGATTCACAATTATTAGTGAGTAGTTATATAATGAAAATTACTTATTTATTGTTTAAATTAAAATTTTTAATATTATATCGTTACATAGCTATTTATATGCTATAAATCATAAATTATGACTTATAATTTTGATACATCACCGAAAAAAGTTTTATGTTCACCTATTTTTTAATGACTGAAAAGTTTTATTTATTTTTATTATGACAGAGCTAAACATTTTTCTCTTTAAAATGTTGAATGCTATCAAAATTCAAAATTCTGTATAAAATCAAGCAAGGGATAAATCAAATTTGTCCATTTTATAAAGAATTTTGAGATTTCTTTAGAAACAAAAAAATAGTGTATTGTCAATTATAATACCTTCAATTTTTCTCTAAAACGCTAAAATT
>NW_022873963.1:0-1611 GCF_010883055.1 Belonocnema kinseyi
CCCCCCCCCCAATTTTTTTTTTATAATAAAATAACGCCCGATTTTTGTAAAAATTAACAAATATATATTAAAGCTTCACTTAAGGTAATTTTTGTTCAAAAAGCTTGTTCCTGAATAAATTAACTCTTATTGTTTCCAATTTCGTTCTGTTACTTAGGGATTGTGTTTTTCATAGAAATAATTGAAATGTGGTTTTTTCACGTTTATAAAATTATAATTGAAGGTCACTCGGGGTAATTTTCTGTGAAAAATATTGATTTACAAAGAATATTTGTGAAACAATAGAATGGATTTGTTCGCCCGAGATACAAACGTAAATTATACTATAGTAAAAACAAATGGAAAAATTTAGACGAAAGCCAAATTTGGTAAAGAAAACAAACATTTGTCGACCTATAAATACGAATTTTATTCCCCGAAAGATTTTTATAAAAATCTCTTCGAAACAATTTTAATGCAACAATTTAATTGAAAAAAAATATTTGTTATAAAAATAAAAATAGTACAAATTTTACATACAATTCTTGTACGTAGACGCCAGAGAGACAGACAGATACCGATGTAAAAACTTGTTTTTCTGATTCAAGGAGCCTCAAAACGTCGAAATTTCATGAAATTCGCGGAAGTCATTTTTCGCATAAAACTCTTCTCATTATGGATGAGAATGTGATAAAATAATCATGGGGCCTTGAAAAAGTAGCGTTTTTCGCCTCTTGACTTTTTTCCATATCAAGCTTTTTTTGCTTCGAATGTCCATTTTCGTTTGGTTTTTTGGATTTTTAAAGTCCTTTAACTTTGGTAAGTTTGATTTTATCAAAAAAAAGTTGTCAGGATAAATTGTTCATATTTTTTTGTACCATAAATGGCTGTGGATAGAATTTTCAAATTTTTAAAAAAATTGGTCTCAAAAATTTTTAAAAAGCATCAACTTTTTGAATTTTTATCAAAAATGGCTGTTTAACGAACTCGATCTTTCTTTTTGATTTTTCGAACAGTGTGTCAAAGACCAATCCAATCGGACCAGTCTTTTGAAAGTTATCCGGTATAGAGACAACTACAACAACGACGACACCGGGCAGACAAACAGGCCCCGACGTAAAAACTTGTCGACATTTGATAAAATCCGAAAAACTTATTTTTCATTAAAAACTAATACCTTCTCATTTTGGATAAGAATATAAACATTTTTAATAAGATTTGTAGAAAATCTTTCAAAGAATAAAATGATTGCCCGGTAAGTTACAACCGAAAAATTACAATTGCAAAAAAATGAAGGTTGTTCTAAATATTGAGCTGGACTTGAGACCGGGACAAATCGTCACACACACAATTCAGAGTGACAAATTTAAACTTAGAATGTTACGATTATAATTGTTTTATTTGTTTCTATTTGTATTTCGAAGGGAAAAGTATTTTATTTTTACTCTTAAAGAATAGTTAAATAAGCATTAATTTAGAAAAAAATCAAATAAGATGGAGGTTTCTGAATGTTTCAAAGAAAAGAACAACATTTGGAGCTTCTCAAGAATTTGAAATATTAGGATAACAATAAAAATTTCTGGGTAGATTTAAAATGATTTTTTATTTCAAAAAAGTACATAACTCAAAGAG
>NW_022873964.1:0-1039 GCF_010883055.1 Belonocnema kinseyi
CTGAACGTGGTTCGTCACTTATTGATGTACGACCACGCTTAAATTCATTTACCCAGTTATAAACTGTTGCTAAGGCAGGGGCAGATGTGCCATGAACTGAGTTCGAACGAACAATTTTTTTTTCAATTGGTTATAAAAACACGTAAACTCAGAAGATGTGGACTGTGACTGCACCATATATCTAGTCGGGAGTGGTGCTGACTGAAAACAGATGATTTGGAGCGATTCGCGCGCCATATGTTGGTCATTCTAAGGACTTATTGAACTACTCTCGTAGTAGCTTAATAACTAATAAAATTTCAAATAAAAACTGTACTCTGTATACATCAATTTTAATAATGAAAAATAATAGTAATTTTATCAATATTCCTACATTTTCTTTTAATATAATACACATTGATTTTTATTAAAAAAAGTTTTTTGCCCTAAACTTAAGGCAGACTAAAATCCACTTAAAAAAGAAAAATAAGAAAGGTCAAAAATGCATGCAGTTATATGCTACAAAATCCCATCTATTTCTTTAAAAAGCTCCTTTCCCCACCACTTTAAAGAAAAATGTATGCAACATTTTTATCAAATGATTAGCCTTTTGTACGCAAATGGAATTGAGGAATTTCTTTTTCGCAAAAATGTATGAAAGTCCTTCGTGTATGGACTTTTCTTATTATTTATTTATTTTACATACACACATTATATTTTATCAAAATTTAATATAAAATTCTCAAATGTTAAAAGTATTTAAATACTACAATTTTTAATGTTGCCAAATTTTTAATGTTGCTTCGTGCTCGATAATGTATTTATCTCGCGCTCCGCGCTCGGTCTTTGCATTACCCTCCACATTTGTGCACAGACCACAATGCGAAATCTTCTACATTGTATGTTAAAAACTATTATATCACATTCCTATTACAATTTCTTTTTGTTTGCACCTTGGTTCCGCACTGCTTGTTCAGATATTGCAAATTAATGTTCACATTTTATTTTTCCTGATCCTGATAGGACCCTGTTGTGGTTGTTTAATTCTTTTCCCTTTTTT
>NW_022873965.1:0-1189 GCF_010883055.1 Belonocnema kinseyi
TAAAAATGATTATTAATCAATTTATCTTTCCGTAGATTTCGGTAAAAAAGTATTTTTTTCTACCAAAACACTCGAAAAATAATGCAAAATTTGCACTTTTGTCTACTTAATGTTGATTGATATACTTTTCTATATGGAGGGCTTCTCTTGAAATTTAATTATATTCGAAACTACAGTTTTAATATCAATAAAATAAAAGTGATTATTAATCAATTTATCTTTCCGTAGATTTCGGTAAAAAAGTTTTATTTTCTACCAAAACACTCGAAAAATAATGAAAAATTTTCACTTTTGTTTACTTAATGTTGATTTATATACTTTTCCATTTGGCCAGCTTCTACCGAAATTTAATTATATTCGAAACTCCAGTTTTAATATTAATAAAATAAAAGTGATTATTAATCAATTTATCTTTCCGTAGATTTCGGTAAAAAAGTGTCTTATTCTACCAAAACACTCCAAAAATAATGCAAAATTTGCACTTTTGTTTACTCAATGTTGATTGATATACTTTTCTATTTGGCGGGCTTTTCTCGAAATTCAATTATATTCCAAACTACAGTTTTAATATCAATAAAATAAAAGTGATTATTAATCAATTTATCTTTCCGTAGATTTCGGTAAAAAAGTTTTTTTTTCTACCAAAACACACGAAAAATAATGCAGAATTTGCAATTTTGTTTACTTAATGTTGATTGATATCCTTTTCTATTTGGCGGCCTTCTCTCGAAATTTAATTATATTCGAATCTACAGCTTTAATATCAATAAAATAAAAGTGATTATTAGTCAATTTATCTTTCCGTAGATTTTGGAAGAAGAGTATTTTTTTCTACCAAAACTCTCGAAAAATAATGCAAAATTTGCACTTTTGTTTATTTAATGTTGAATGATATACTTTTCTATTTGGCGGGCTTCTCTTGAAATTTAATTATATTCGAAACTACAGTTTTAATATCAATAAAATAAATAATGAAAAAAAAATATAAATAAATAAAAATAAATGAAATAATGAAAAATAATGAAAAATTTTCACTTTTGTTTACATAATGTTGATTTATATACTTTTCCATTTGGCGAGCGTCTACCGAAATTTAATTATATTCGAAACTACAGTTTTAATATTAATAAAATAAAAGTGATTATTAATCAATTTATCTTTCCGTAGATTTCGGTAAAAAAGTGTTTTT
>NW_022873966.1:0-1400 GCF_010883055.1 Belonocnema kinseyi
AATTTTGAATTAACCAATTCAAAAGTGTCAGGCCGTGAGTGACTCACAAGCGCACATGATTTTTGATTTTTGTAATAAATGCAATTGGCGTGGAAAAAAACATTTTTTTTTTCTAAATAATTTTCAAAATCTGTATTTTAAAATACTTTTTAATCGATTTTGTTGGGCAAATAAATGCTATATTTGTTTTTGTATCAAGAAAGGTGCAAAGAAAGGTTACGAGAAAAATCTCTCAAAGATTGACATTATGTAATTTTTATTTTCATTCAAAAATCGATTTTTTCCATTTTTCTCGGTTTTATCTTGAAATTTATGTAAGTTTTATGGCTCACTATGGTAGTAGTCATCATTATTCACAATTTTAAAGAAAAATCACTTTGATAGCTATGCCGAATAGCTAACAGCAGGCCACATGCCGACTGTTACATTTGTAAAGGTTTGTTTTTATAGATTGTTCTAGAGATTATTTTGCATTTTATACTGGATTGTCGATCGATAATAATATGCATTGGAAAATCTTCGAGTACGTTTTAGAAACAAAGGTAAATTCAAAAATGCGGCAGCAGCTAAATACTTTTATGCGCTTTTATGGCTCTCTCGACCGCTCGGTAAGACCGAAAATTACTGCACTACCCAAGTAGAAAAAATTCGATTCTGTTATAGCAGCGAAAAGAGCTGCCATAAACTAAAAATTTTGCAGCCGATGCCTTTGAAAACGTTCGTCTATTTTTTTCAATTAACTAACTTTTCATGCAAAATGATTTGGAATACATTTTGACTTTAAAAAAAAATAGCCGTTATTCAATGTAAATGCTTGGAATAAATTTTAAAGGATTTTTAAATACGTTTCTTACTCGAAAAGTGTTACTGTCCGAGCTGCTGGAAAGTGCAACCATGAAATACCTTATGCCCAACACATGTTTCGCTCTAGCCACGACTCGCTCTACGCTTTCGGAGATAATCCCTTCGATTGCCCTATTGTCCTTCAAGACAGAGCTCAGTAGACCAGGGCAGGTTATGTTTGTTGTTGAAATTGATACTTTTTTTTGATATTTTTTGTAACACATGGACGCAAAACTCCTCCTTTTCCATTCCCTCTTGCTAAAAGGGAGGAACTTAAACGTTCCACAAGCTTTGATTGGCTAAACCTTATTGTTAATTTTCGATTAATCTATGCGTTATAGACATGTGATTGTTTGGTGATTTTTAATCGATTTTTTTCGCTTAATGCAGTGATATAACTCGCATGCGAACGTTTTGAAAGACCCTGTATACGTTAAATACAACAAGAAAACTTCTTGAGGGACCCAAAGTTTGGAATTTTAAAAGTAAATGATTTTACACAATTACTTGAATTTAGAAATTTTAAATTATATATAAATAAAATTTTAATTCAAAAA
>NW_022873967.1:0-1644 GCF_010883055.1 Belonocnema kinseyi
CCTTTACGCTCTCTTAATTTTAGCACAAACAATCGTCCATTTATTTGCACGCCGCTCATAAGCTAGCCATTCATTTGTAATATTTTCGGAAAAAAGTAGCAAATTTATAGTCTTTCTGCAATTGAAGGAAGGCCCAGTGTTAATTACTAAAAGATGACATTTGCTGATCCATGATATTATGTGTATTTAAAATTTCTCAGGATCCAGAATTGAGAACACGAACATAATCTGAAAATTTTTGGATTTTAGATTTTTTGCACAGCGATATGAGAAATTTTGTCTTAAGTTGCATTGTGGGAGAAGATTGTGGGCTAAAATCACAACCGAAATAATATCCGCAGCTGTAGCCGAGTGGCTAAGGGGTCTGACTAAAAATCAGGTCCCCTGTGGTGTCTGACTAGAAATCAGATTCCACTAAGGAGCGAATGTTCGAGTCCTAGTAGCGACCGAGAAATTTTTTTTTCTGACTATATAGCGGAATATCTTTTTCAACGTATCTGTCAAGTT
The DNA here is from genome assembly GCF_010883055.1 of Belonocnema kinseyi. NCBI lineage: Eukaryota > Metazoa > Arthropoda > Insecta > Hymenoptera > Cynipidae > Belonocnema > Belonocnema kinseyi. The sequence goes on from NW_022873967.1 coordinate 508, forward strand.
TCTATGAATTTTGATTGTATATTTCCATAACGCTATGAAATATATTTTATCTCGTCACCTTTACGCTCTCTTAATTTTAGCACAAACAATCCTCCATTTATTTGCACGCCGCTCATAAGCTAGCCATTCGTTTGTAATATTTTCGGAAAAAAATTGCAAATTAATAGACTTTCTGCAATTGAAGGAAGGCCCAGGGTTAATTACTAAAAGATGACATTTGCTGTTCCATGATATTATGTGTTTTTAAAATTTCTCAGGATCCAGAATTGAGAACACGAACATAATCTGAAAATTTTTGGATTTTAGATTTTTTGCACAGCGATATGAGAAATTTTGTCTTAAGTTGTATTGCGGGAGAAGATTGTGTGCTAAAATCACAACCGAAATAATATTCGTCGCTGTAGCCGAGTGGCTAAGGCGTCTGACTAAAAATCAGATCTCCTGTGGTGTGTCTGACTAGAAATCAGATTCCACTATGGAGCGAATGTTCCAGTCCTAGCGACCGAGGAATTTTTTTTTTTTTTTGACTATATAGCGGAATATCTTTTTCAACGTATCTGTCAAGTTTCTATGAATTTTTATTGTATATTTCCATAACGATATGAAATATATTTTATCTCGTCACCTTTACGCTCTCTTAATTTTAGCACAAACAATCGTCCATTTATTTGCACGCCGCTCATAAGCTAGCCATTCATTTGTAATATTTTCGGGAAAAAGTTGCAAATTAATAGTCTTTTTGCAATTGAAGGAAGGCCCGGGGTTAATTACTAAAACATGACATTTGCTGATCCATGATATTATGTGTTTTTTAAATTTCTCAGGATCCAGAATTGAGAACACGAACATAATCTGAAAATTTTTGGATTTTAGATTTTTTGCACAGCGATATGAGAAATTTTGTCTTAAGTTGTATTGCGGGAGAAGATTGTGTGCTCAAATCACATCCGAAATAATATCCGTAGCTGTAGCCGAGTGGCTAAGGCGTCTGACTAAAAATCAGATCTCCTGTGGTGTCTGACTAGAAATGAGATGCCACTATGGAGCGAATGTTCGAGTCCTAGCGACCGAGGAATTTTTTTTTTTTTTTGACTATATAGCGTAATATCTTTTTCAACGTATCTGTCAAGTTTCTAT
>NW_022873968.1:0-1307 GCF_010883055.1 Belonocnema kinseyi
ATTTGTAATCAGGATACTTTTTTTACCATTTGAAAAAGAGTAATCCAGGGGACCCATTAGTGCATACAGAAGTGTTAGTGGCGACCGAATTAGAAGAGATGAATATAGTTTTGTCGCCACCGTGGGCTAGAATTTTGGGCACCTGCACAGCTAGGTGGGCTACCTGAAATGGCAATGTGGCCTTCAAGCCGACACACGCCATCGTCACTGTGGACTGCAATTGAAATTTCGCACGTTCCAAAACCGAATACAAGGGGCGATTAAGGGTCCCCCATGAAGATAATCCCTTTGCGTTTAAACTTGCCTGTTTCCTGGCTATTTTCTCGCCTATTCCTCAATTAAAAATTTCAGACATAACTAAAAATTCCAAACATTATTTCTAAGTGAATATTATTAGAAATAATAATAACTTGACAATCGCTGGAAGATTGTATTGGTCCTAAAAAAACGTTTTAGAAATTGTTAATGTACTTTGTTGGCTTTAGGGTCAGGTGACTTGAAAACAATGTCATTTTTTCAAACCATTTTGCACATAATAGTAGACCTTATTCGTGAGTTTTGTGAAATAATGTCTTGTAGTTACGCATTTTTACAATTCAAAGTATTATTCTTTCCTTAATTTCTTAGTTGTGAAATTATTATTACATTAGTATGTAAGAGAATATTATTATGTACAGAATTTTTTTTGGGATCATTTATTGCTTTTAGGTTTGACTGATTGATGATTATTGTCATATTTAAGCGTGCCTCGGGCACGCTTAAACTTTGCAACAAAACGTGATAAATTTTTCAGGAACTTTAAACAACAACCCCCCCCCCCCCCGTGGTTATTTTTCTGTTGCACTAAACATGAAGAATGTTACTTGAAAGAACCCCCCTAGAAAAAAAGGAATTTCCAAAAAAAGATTAAAAGTTTGAAGTAAGAAGTATTTTTCAGCCAAAAAAATAATCTTAGTGCAAATGTGCAAAATAAGAATCAATCAAAAAATGTATAAATTTTTTAAATTATATAAGTTTTAACAACTTTAAGTTAGAAATATTACTGTATACCTCACAGTGTGTTCCAAAAAACAAATTCCATATTTTCTTTCAAATATTTGAAAATGTTTCAAATTTTGAATGATTTGGTAATATTTACAAAGTTTTAAGTATATATCTTAAACTGACTCGAATTTTCTATAAATTTATAATTGCACACATATTTCAAGTTTTTGATGAACATCGATTATTTTAACCGAAAATGTAAGTTTTGAATGTGAAGTTGCACATTAATTTCTTTATTTGAACATTTCAATATCTCTTTGAAA
>NW_022873969.1:0-1789 GCF_010883055.1 Belonocnema kinseyi
ATTGTTTTAAATGAACGGTCAAATATTGCTGATAATTAACGAAATTTTCTGTTTTTAATTTAAAAATTTCAAATTGAATGGGTTAAAAATAAAAAAATTTAGGCTGAAATAATATTTCAAGTCATAATCGAATACAAATAAATTAATTTTCTAACGAATAATTGGTGTTTTACATAATACGATTTACAGGATACAGTTTAACCAAAAATGGAATAGTTCAATTTCCAGATAAAAGCTGTGATAAAAAATTGAATTGAACAACGAAAAAAAAACGAATTTTCAACGAAATTGTTAAATTTTCAAGGGAAAAGGTGAATTTTCGACCAAGAAAATTAATGATCTACAAAAAAAGACAAATTTAAAACAAAATACATGAATTTTCAACAAAATTATTTAATTTTAAAGTCAAAAAGACTAATTATCTATAAAAAGTTGAATTTCTTAAGCGGACATTATGAGTTTTGAATCAAAGAGTTAAACTTTCAACCAAATAGTTAAATTATAAACTACAATTATAAAACCTGGTTAAAAAAAAGGCTTTTTTTTACAAAGTAGTTCAACTTTTAGTGAAATAATTGACTTTTAAACCCAAGAAGATGTACAGTTCATATTTTAATCAAACAATTGCATTTTTGACCAAAAATGATACATTTTTAACCGAAAAGATTAAATTTCTACTAAAAAATGTCAATTTAATTTTAATAAATTTTTAAATTTTAAAGTCAAAAAGAGTATTATCTACAAAAAAGCTGAATTTTTAAACTAATTTAAATGCAAATAGTTGAATTTTCAACTATAATTATGAATCCTTAATAAGAAAAAATTAATTTTTTTACTAAGTACTTCAACTTTAAGTGAATAATCCAATTTTCCAACCAAAAATTATGATTCTAATTTTTAACAATATAGTTGCATTTACAGAAAAACGACTTTGCAACCAAAAAATATTTACAGTTGATAATTCAACCGAAAAATGTAATTTTTAATCAAAAAGTATAAATTTTCCATAAAGCAATTTAATTTCCACAAAGACGAATTGTTAACAAAAGACATGATTTTTTAACCAAAAATGTTATAGATTAATTGTCAGTTTCAAAAATGTATTTTCAACGAAAGAGATGAACCTTCAAATAAAAGAAATAAAAATTTTAACAAAGTAGTTGAATTTTTGATAGAAAAGAGGACTTTTTTACAAAATAGTTACATTTTTAACGAAATAATTTCTTTCAAATAATTTATATTTTATACTTGAAGTAACGTAACCTCAAAATACACGCATTAAAGAGGCGCGCGAAGTATTCAAATGATGAGAAACGCCAGTACAGCATCGAAAACTGGAAATATTAAAATCCCAATCTATTCATTTTATTTCGAAGAAAATAGAGATATAAATAGAACCGCCGAAGTGTTCCGACAGGCAATCGTGCACCTTCGAGTTTTCAAATTCAGAAGAGGAGAAATGGGTTGCGCGCGCAACCCAGGCATTTATATCGTCTTCTACCGTATTCACACGGACATAGACGTATCATAGTTTTGGACCACGTCTCGTTTCAGATCTGGGATCACTGGTCTGAAGTAGGGACGATGGTCTCCCCACTCCTTTCTATGCTGCTTTGGTGCGCCGAATCCTTGCCAGAGTCCGTAAAAGACGAATTTTATAATTTTTTGGTCATTGGATCATTGATTCGGAGATAGCGCCTTCCTGTGATTGTGATCTGTGTTAATCCAGGCAAGTGTTCGACATGGGCAGAGATTCCCCTGGAGATCCTGACGATGGAGATAAAAACCC
>NW_022873970.1:0-1460 GCF_010883055.1 Belonocnema kinseyi
AGAAAAAAACACTTTTTTACCGAAATCTACGGAAAGATAAATTGATTAATAATCACTTTTATTTTATTGATATTAAAACTGTAGTTTTTAATACAATTTAACATCGAGAGAAACCCACCAAACAGAAAAGTATATCAAACAACATTAAATAAACAAAAGTGCAAATATTGCAATGTTTTTCGAGTGTTTTATTAAAGAAAAAACACTTTTTTACCGAAATCTACGGAAAGATAAATTGATAAATAATCACTTTTATTTTATTGATATTATAACTGTAGTTTCGAATATAATTAAATTTCGAGAGAAGCCCGCCAAATAGAAAAGTATATCAATCAACATTAAATAAACAAAAGTGCGAATTGTTCATTATTTTTCGAGTGTTTTAGTAAAGAAAAAACACTTTTTTACCGAAATCTACGGAAAGATAAATTGATTAATAATCACTTTTATTTTATTGATATTAAAACTGCAGTTTCGAATATAATTGAATTTCGAGAGAAGCCCGCCAAAGAGAAAAGTATATCAATCAACATTAAATAAACAAATGTGGAAATTTTGCATTATTTTTCGAGTGTTTTGGTAGAAAAAAACACATTTTTACCGAAATCTACGGAAAGATATATTGATTAATAATCACTTTTATTTTATTGATATTAAAACTGTAGTTTGGAATATAATTTAACTTCGAGAGAAACCCGCCAAATAGAAAAGTATGTCAATCAACATTAAATAAACAAAAGTGCAAATATTGCATTATTTTTCGAGTGTCTTAGTAAAGAAAAAACACTTTTTTACCGAAATCTACGGAAAGATAAATTGATTAATAATCACTTTTATTTTATTGATAATAAAACTGTAGTTTCGAGTGTAATTTAACTTCCAGAGAAGCCCGCCAAACAGAAAAGTATATCAATCAACATTAAATAAATAAAAGTGCAAATTTTGCATTGTTTTTCGAGTGCTTTAGTAAAGAAAAAACACTTTTTTACCGAAATCTACGGAAAGATAAATTGATTAAAAATCAATTTTATTTTATTGATATTAAAACCGTAGTTTCGAATGTAATTAAATTTCGAGAGAAGCCCGCCAAATAGAAAAGTATATCAATCAACATTAAATAAACAAAAGTGCAAATTTTGCATTATTTTTCGAGTGTTTTGGTACAAAAAAACACTTTTTTACCGAAATCTACGGAAAGATAAATTGATTAATAATCACTTTTATTTTATTGATATTAAAACTGTAGTTTTGAATATAATTTAACTTCGAGAGAAGCCCGCCAAATAGAAAAGAATATCAATCAACATTAAATAAACAAAAGTGCGAATAGTGCATTATTTTTCGAGTGTTTTAGTAGAAAAAAAAACACTTTTTTACCGAAATCTACGGAAAGATAAATTGCTTAATAATCACTTTTATTTTAATGATATGAAAACTGTAGTTTCGAATGTAATTAACTT
>NW_022873971.1:0-3782 GCF_010883055.1 Belonocnema kinseyi
AATTTTTAAACGAAAGAGATTAATTCTGATAGCGAAATTTAATAGTAAACATTTTCAAATTAAAACCCGAGTTTTTCATTTCAAAGATGAAAGCTTCTGTCGCAAATGGAATAATTTTTAACAAAATAGTTGAATTTTTAAACGAAAAAGATTAATTCTGATTGCGAAATTTAATAGTAAAAATTTTCATATTAAATGTCGAGTTTCTAATTTAACCGATGAAAGTTTCTGTTGAAATTGGAATAATGTTCAACAAAACAGTTACATTTTTAAACGAAAGAGATTAATTCTGTTTGCGAAATTTAATAGTCTAAATTTTCAAATTAAAAATCGAGTTTTTAATTTAAACGATGAAAGTTTCTGTCGAAATTGGAATAATGTTAAACGAAACAGTTGAATTTTTAAACGAAAGAGATTAATTCTGAACGCGGAATTTAATAGTAAAATTTTTCAAATTAAAAATCGAGTTTTTAATTTAACCGATGAATGTTTCTGTCGTAATTGGAATAATGTTCAACAAAACAGTTGAATTTTTAAACGAAAGAGATTAATTCTGATAGCGAAATTTAATAGTAGACATTTTCAAATTAAAACCCGAGTTTTTCATTTCAAAGATGAAAGCTTCTGTCGAAAATGGAATAATGTTCAACAAAACAGTTGAATTTTTAAACGAAAGAGATTAATTCTGAACGAGGAATTTAATAGTAAAAATTTTAGAGTTAAAAATCGAGTTTTTAATTTAACCGATGAAAGTTTCTATCAAAATTGGAATAATTTTCAACAAAACAGTTAAATTTTTAAACGAAAGAGATTAATTCTGTTTGCGAAATTTAATAGTAAAAATTTTCAAATTAAAAACAGAGTTTTTCATTTCAAAGATGATAGCTTCTGTCGAAAATGGAATAATGTTCAACAAAACAGTTGAATTTTTAAACGAAAGAGATTAATTCTGAACGCGGAATTTAATAGTAAAAATTTTCAAATTAAAAATCGAGTTTTTAATTTAACCGATGAAAGTTTCTGTCGAAATTGGAATAATGTTCAACAAAGCAGTTAAATTTTTAAACGAAAGAGATTAATTCTGATTGCGAAAGTTAATACTAAAAATTTTCAAATTAAAAACCGAGTTTTTCATTTCAAAGATGAAAGCTTCTGTCGAAAATGGAATAATGTTTAACAAAATAGTTGAATTTTTAAACGAAAGAGATTAATTCTGATTGCGCAATTTAATTGTCTAAATTTTCAAATTAAAAATCGAGTTTTTAATTTAGCCGATGAAAGTTTCTGTCGAAATTGGAATAATGTTCAACAAAACAGTTGAATTTTTAAACCAAAGAAATGAATTCTGATAGCGAAATTTGATAGTAAACATTTTCAAATTAAAACCCGAGTTTTTCATTTCAAAGATGAAAGCTTCTGTCGAAAATGGAATAATGTTCAACAAAACAGTTGAATTTTTAAACGAAAGAGATTAATTCTGAACGCGGAATTTAATAGTAAAAATTTTCGAATTAAAAATCGAGTTTTTAATTTAACCCATGAAAGTTTCTGTTGAAATTGAAATAATGTTCAACAAAGCAGTTAAATTTTTAAATGAAAGAGAATAATTCTGATTGCGAAATTTAATAGTAAACATTTTAAAATAAAAACCGAGTTTTTCATTTCAAAGACGAAAGCTTCTGTCGAAATTGGAATAATGTTCAACAAAACAGTCGAATTTTTAAACGAAAGAGATTAATTCTGAACTAGGAATTTAATAGTAAAAATTTTAGAATTAAAAATCGAGTTTTTAATTTAACCGATGAAAGTTTCTGTCAAAATTGGAATAATGTTTAACAATACAGTTGAATTTTTAAACGAAAGAAATTAATTCTGAACGCGGAATTTTATAATAAAAATTTTCAAATTAAAAATCGAGTTTTTAATTTAGCCGATAAAAGTTTCTATCGAAATTGGAATAATGTTCAACAAAACAGTTAAATTTTTACACGAAAGAGATTAATTCTGTTTGCGAAATTTAATAGTCTAAATTTTCAAATTAAAAATCGAGTTTTTAATTTAACCGATGAAAGCTTCTGTCGAAATTGGAATAATGTTTAACAATACAGTTGAATTTTTAAACGAAAGAAATTAATTCTGAACGCGGAATATTATAATAAAAATTTTCAAATTAAAAATCGAGTTTTTAATTTAACCGATGAAAGTTTCTGTCGAAATTGGAATAATGTTCAACAAAACAGGTGAATTTTTAAACGAAAGAGATTAATTCTGTACGCGGAATTTAATAGTAAAATTTTTCGAACTAAAAATCGAGTTTTTAATTTAACCGATGAAAGTTTCTGTCGAAATTGGAAAAAAATTTCAACAATACAGTTGAATTTTTAAACGAAAGAGATTAATTCTGATTGCGAAATTTAATAGTAAAAATTATCAAATTGAAAATCGAGTTTTTAATTTCACCGATGAAAGTTTGTGTCGAAATTGGAAGAATGTTTAACAAAACAGTTGAATTTTTAAAAGAAAGAGATTAATTCTGATCGCGGTATTTAATAGAAAAATTTTCAGATTAAAATTCGAACTTTTAATCTAAAAGATGGAACTAGCTGTTCGAAATAGACGAGTGTTCATCAATATAGTTGATTTTGGTACCCAAAAAAAAAATGACTTTTTAGGAAAATTTAGATAAAATCATCAACAAAAGTAAATGATTAATCTGGAAAATTCCGGGTTTTCCTCTAAACTCTAGGGTACATCTTGGTGTTCAATAATCTGGGCTATAGTTCCCGGTTTTCCCAGTCTGTGACCATCCGACTTGAAGTTGTACACTTCTTGAATTTTTTTTGACTTACAATATGTGGTTGAGTTTTTTTTTTTAAGTCAAATATTTAGGGGTTGTTTTTGATAATCCAACGATTTTTCGATCGCACCTGTTGTGATAATGCTGAAAAAAAGTACCTGAAAACAATGATGAGGAGAGTGGAGCTGAAAGGTAAACATAGAAACATAACCTACAATTTCTTGAGGTATTTGCAGAATTTCTTACTCTGGCATTAAATTGAACCAGCTATGGATAATAATTATAGCACAAATATACTAACATCTACAAACGGATTTTAAGGTGAAACACTGGACAGTTGAAAACACATACAATTGACCCATTTATCTGTCAGATTGTATCTGTCAAAAATTGCTTTCTTCGGGATCGAACAGTAAAATACCAACAATCTCAATTCTAAATCTGCCTAAGTTAAAGCCGATATCAGGTTGTGTACGTGCGATATACCTACGATGGCCACGCGACACACACATATTAAGGGTTGAGGGCCACTTTCATTTACCTCATGTTGGTCATTGTCGATGGTGCAGTTTCTTTGCACACCGACCGAGTCCCGGAATCACTCGTGGATTTAAAACCGATATATACATAATTAAAAATTTGTCATAAGGACAACCGCAGGATTTCCCCGGGAGCGGGTGCTAATCTGAAAAATTGCACCCGCTTCCAGCGAAATCGCGGTAAAATTTCAGCCATAACCACGTCTCACAACCGTGAGATAGGTGGTTACAGTCTGGAAAGGAATCAATACGACGATCCAGCAAAAGCCTCGTGGACACTAAGAACACGGAGCGACCCAAGGACAGCCGCCTTCTGCATTTTTCCCGCAAGTGTTCTAGCATAGTGTTGACACGCAGGGATGCTTTTTAGGCTATTAGCAAGTGAAAGCTTGGCACCTCTAAGAGCGCCGATGATAAGGACGATCAGTTTAACAGAATATTCCGGG
>NW_022873972.1:0-1251 GCF_010883055.1 Belonocnema kinseyi
AGGGAGCTCTTCTTAATATTTTGACACCAAAATCATGTCGATACACCTTACCGACTGCGAGTAAAGCCACCCACGCTTTAACTTGACAGACTGTATATGTTATTATCTATTTATTATATTAATTTAAACAATTCAACAAATATATATGTATAATTAATTCATTTTATTTACAATTTACATTTCACAGTTCTTCGGAAAGAAATCAGGAACTTTCAGAACGAACATTAACAGTGGGACACAGATGAAAATTCTGAATAAGCTATTGGGACACCGCGATATTTATTCGGAAAGAAATCGAAGAAGTTTAGAACGAAGTAAACGCAGTGGGATAGTTCGAAAAGGCATCCGAAACCTTCGGAAAGAGAAAGCATTCGGAAAGAAACGGAAGCAAAGTTCACACAGAAATCGGAACGGTACTTTCTTTCCGACTCTATCCGATTCTTAGTCCGGGAGCGGGCAATGCTGCCGTATGCAATAATATGTCCAAGGATAAAAAGGTATGATTCTTATGTATTTTGAGCCGCTGAATCCGAATATACCCGGCGTTTTTTCGAAAAAGTGGTACGTTTTGTTTAAATCGCAATTGTTTAAACAAATTATGAAAAAATGACTTTGTCGATCTGGACTATTTTTTTTAGATAATATGGCCCATTTTAAGACGAAAATGTTCCTTGTAACTTTTTCGTAAAATGCATATTTCAAAAGTTATGAATTTTCAAAGGTTGAAAATTCGACATTTTTCACCAACTTTGACCGTTAATAATTTATAGCCTATTCAATATTTCTTAAAATTGAGAAAACCTACTTATTCTTTAGAAGCTACGCTTTAAATTGATATAATTCAATATTAGTATAGGACCGGCGAAGGTATGGTTTTCGCGACTAATAGTCAGCGCTTTTTCGACGTCTACACCGCCCTTTCGACTACCTCCCGCGCAACCACATGCTCTTGTTCGCGCGTCAGTGATATCGGGAATGGGTTTAAATTCGAAATAAATATTAGTTCAAAATTGAATTATTACTGGTATGAACAGTCTCTTTATATTGGTCAATACTTTCTCTGAGTACGCTATTGAATAAACTCTAAATTGAAACGAATTATTGCTTGGTGCTACGATAATTTTGCAAATTTCGCTGAAAATACCTAACTAATCTAATAGCATACACAATAAAAATGTAAATATTACACGTAATAGAATTCTTGAAAAGTAAACAATAATAATACATCTAATGAATTTTCTATTATTACTA
>NW_022873973.1:0-2222 GCF_010883055.1 Belonocnema kinseyi
TAAAAATTGATTTTCATTTAAAAAGAAATGAATTTTAAGCCAAAGAAAGTAATTTTTAATCACGGGGATGGATTTTCAACCAAAAATGTGAATTTTTTAAATAAATAGTGGAATTTTCAACCCAAAAGATGAATTTTCTAACACAGCGAATTTTTAACTAAATATATTTTTTCAATTAAAGAAGTAAATTCTTAACGATAAATAGAATATAGTTAAATTTTGTACAAAATAAATCATTTTTTAAAGAAAAAGATTACATTTAAATCAAAAAAGGTAAATTTTCCACAAAAAATGGAATATTTAAAGTGAGTTTTCAACTAAAATGATAAATCTTCTGCTAAAAAAATTAAATTTTTTAACAAATATATGAATTTCCATCTAAAAAGATAGATTTTCTACCAAAAATAAAATACTTGACTTTTCAGTTAGTAAAATAAATTTGCAACCAAATGATGAAGTTTCAACTAATGAGAGTACTCTTCTACCAAAAAAAGACGGATTTTTAACAAATAGATTCATTTTCACCTAAAACAGATAAATTTTCAACTAAAAATAGAATAATTGAGTTTTCAGCAAAATAAATAATTTTCAATAAAGTCAAAGTAAATTTTCAACGAAATAGTATAATTTTCAACCAAGAACATTTCCAGTTCAAAAAATGAATTCTAAGTAAGGAAAAAATAATTTTCTACAAAAAAATCAATTTTACACTAATAAGATGAATTTTATACCAAAATAGACGAGTTTTTAATAGGGTATATGAATTTTTAACCAAATATTTTTATGAATTTTTAACAAAGTAGTTCCACTTCCAACTAATGAGTTGTATTCTCAACCAGAAAAGATAAATTCTCAACGAAAAACTTGATATCTGATTTTTCAACCAAAATAGAATAATTTCCAACCAAATAGTTACTATAATAATATTAAATGAAATAATTAATGTAATTCTAATGTTTTATACTCGCAATTCAAATTAACTGAAAATCAATTTGTTTATGAATAATTAAAAATTTTATTTTTAAATTAAGATTTAAGTTTATCAAAAATATATATTAATTTTATAATTATTATAATTACATAAAAATTATATCCCAATAAATTAAAGTAATTTAAAATAATAGTCCTGATATTAAAAACAATCTATTTTTAAATCCATAATAACCAATTTTTGAATATTAAGAGTTTATAAAAATTGTTAAATGGACCTAGATAATTTATAATATTATCAAATCTAGCAGATAAACAAACAATAAATAAATTACAATTAGAACTCCTCGGAAAAGATACTTGACAGAGGTTATGTATAAATTAAAATCTTTAAAACTAAGAAATTTGAAATACTATTAATTTGAATGTTGAGAAAATTTGTACTAATTTCCAGCAGTGACTGAATTCATAACTACAGGCTTCGGACTCTCCGCACTATTAAACTATTTTTAACTTTTTTGAGACAATGGCACTATTTTTCTACTTTTTTGAAAAAATTGCACGAAATACACTATTTTCAAATAAAAAAAATCCGACTTTCAACTAAACGAATTAATTTCCAACAAAATGCATAAACTTTTATCCAAATAGTTGAATTTTCAACTAAGATAAATTTCTATCAAAAAGGGCGAATTTTTAACTTATTACGTACATTTTCTACTAAATAATTTGAACAATTTACAAATATTTCTATTTTTAACGTTTTCAAATTTTTTTATTTTCGAAAGGGGGAGGGTCAGTAAGGCCGGTTTTTGACCTAATTTATTTTTGGACCAAAAAATCTGAATCTGGTTTACTATGGTTTTCGGGGTCGCCGAATACAAATCTGGCGTCCTTTGACTTTTATCGCGTCAGTTTCAAGGTCATTGGAAGGTCAAATCGAGAGAAAACGGTAAAAAAATCCAAAAAAATACGTTATAGGTTTTTGGAGTCGCTAATTACGAATCTGGCATCCGTTGAACTCTATCGCTTCAGGTTCAAGGTCATGGGAATGACATTTTTTTTATTTTTTCAGCGTTTTTTATCGATTTGACTTTCAAATGACCTTGAACCTGACGCGATAAAGTTCAGCGGACACCAGGTTCATAATCAGCGACCCCAAAAACCTATAACATATTTAAAAAAATTTCTTTACCGGTTTTTCTCGATGTGACCTTCAAATGACCTTCAAATGACCTTGAACCTGAAGCGATAGAGTTCAACGGATGCCAGATTCGTAATTAGCGACTCCA
>NW_022873974.1:0-1589 GCF_010883055.1 Belonocnema kinseyi
ATTATATATTATATATGCCATATACCTTCTGATACTTTTAATTCGAATTTATAGTAAGGGCATATTTAACACTATATTCTAGTTGAATGAACCAGAATTCTGATTGTTTGAACTAGAACTTTTTTTAATGTGTACTTCAATATACCTGAGGATATTTAAATATAGTTAATGATATTTGAAGATGGTTCCTGATATTTAAAGATTCTTCATGATATTTAAAGATACTTTAAGATATTTCACGTACTTCAAGATACTTCAGGATATTTGAAGGTAATTCAGTATATATTAATGTATACACTTCAAGATATTTCACATATATACGCCAAGATAATCCACTTTCTTCAAGGTACATCAGGATATTTCAAATATTTCGTGATAATGCAGAATCTTAAGATTTTCGACGAAATTTCAAGCCCGAGATTAAATTGCTTCTCCAAATTTTATCGTAAAACGAATAGGAGAAGAAGTGGAAAGTTCATCAATAATAAAAACTCAAAAGGTAATCTGAACATAACAATTTTTGATAATATTGTCAATTAATTAGCGTTGAATTCAGAAAAATTAAGAATTTGTATTCCTATGAATACGCGATTTTTCCTCCGTCTAAAAATCCCCCAACGGGAACAGAAAAAGTGCAAATCCTATTCCTCTCTATCGACTTAGTAAAATTTAACGAAAGCATTTATTTAACCTATTTTTCATTATTAAATCTTTTTATAACTTATAAATTCGAAAAATATTCAAATTGATATTTATTTATATTTTAATAATTTATTTAAACGTCTTGAAAATGCAGCAAAGAAATCTATTCAAATGTGTGAATTTAAATAATTTCAACTCTAGACAGGCAGAGTTGAATTGGTTAGAATTAAAACTTCAGAACTTATATATCGCATTTAGGAATTAAAACAACTTATTACACATATTTTGTGAACTAATTAGAAGGAATTAAATAGAATCGAAATATGACCAATTCTGAGGAATAAAAAAATTTGTGAAGTGTGTTACCGGTAGAATTCGAAGGAATTAAAAATCTTGAAAACACGTGCTCGTTGGGAGAATAGAAAACTGTGTGGCGACCGCTATGGAAATAGAAGTGAATAAGTTTGGGAGGTATCTTATTCTTATGGTGGTATTTTAGGCAGATGGAAAAATCAAGCATTTAAAATAATAGAATAATCTTCACTTTTGCGCTGAAATATAAAAATATTCATTTTTCTCTATTCAACGCTTATTACTGGGGTAATTCATCAACCCCAAAATATTGCCGAAAATCATGCACCATTCATAAAAAGAAATGCATCTTTTTATTAAAGTTTTGTGTTTTGATGAGTTGGTAAGCCAACGGATTTTAATGAGAGCTTTTATTGTAATTCGCTCTCTAAGTGCGACCGTAGCTAAGCTAACTGTAGGCAGATGTCATATATACTTATGTCGTTTCTTAGGCCTACAGGTGGGGCACAATGACATGAATCTGTGGCGGATGAATACGAGGGTGGATTGATAAGTTTCCGGCCTGACCAAGAGATGGCGCCACTAGGCTTACCTTGAGGTGGCGTTCTATAGTACCATCCTTAGATAGCTTGTAG
>NW_022873975.1:0-1597 GCF_010883055.1 Belonocnema kinseyi
GCTGCGTCTATTTTCGTTTCACAATATGGAATTTTACATTAAGTGACGCATGCAGCCATGTCATTTCACGAGATATGCGTCATGTCATGTCATGCTTGGCTCAATGGAATGCGAATTATGGCACGCGTTTTCACATGGCATTTCCCGCACAACACACTGCGTAACACAAAGATTGCAGATGAGGCAAAAAGATATCATAGTGATACGACATGGTGTCGCGCAACAAGATACGCGAAGCGTTACGTAGCTCGAAATGACTACAGACATGGTATTGAATGTAGCATCACATGACACGAAACTTGCACATCAAATCGCAGTACATGACGCAAAAAATGGCAATTTGCTTTTCAGTTTTTATTTTTTGAATAATAGTCACGAAAAAGTTTAATTTTTCATCTGCCCTATTCTTCTGAAGTGTTTTACGCCAGGTACTGTAGAAATCTATCGACACAAAATGCAGAGCATAGCACACATGGAAGATGAGGTGAGAAGAAATCTTTGTCTTGACATGACCCACTGCGCGGCCAAAAACATGAAATTACTAGACAAGTATGACACTTGAGAAAGCATGGCAAATTGCATGGCACATCAGATGACATATCACGACGGCAAATGAAAAGGAAATTATCAACTCTCGTGTCAGATTTAATAACATTACTGCTGTCATGGACAATTTCATGATTCAACGATGCCTCTCGTCATATTTTGTGTGTAATATCAGGGGATTCAATTTCTTGTTGTGAACTGTCGCTTCATGCCATTTCATGCGTCATGATGCACAATAGAGACGCATCTAAACGAGAAGCGTCTCAGAATATTTACCATGATAAGCAGACACATGACCTCACACGAGGAGATGAATGGAACATGATTCTGTACTTAATAATCAACACTTGTAATTGTCGTTTATAGATTGTGATGCACCATGCAATCTGTGTCATATATTGTTCCATATCACACACATTAGTCTCGTATTTTATGTCACGTTCTATGGTGCACCTTTTTCGTTTCACAATATGGAATTCAATATTGAGTGACGCATGCAGCTATGTCATTGCAGGAGAAATGCATCATGATATTGCATGCTTTGCGCTATGGAATGCGAATAATGGAACGCGTTTTGACATGGCATTTCCCGCACAACACACTACGTAACACAAAGATTGCAGATGAGGCAAAAAGGTATCAATAGTGATACGACATGGTGTCGCGCAACAAGATACGCGAAGCGTTACGTAGCTCGAAATGACTACAGACATGTTATTCAATGTAGCATCACATGACACGAAAATTGCACATCAAATCGCAGTAAATGACGCAAAAAATGGGAATTTGCGTTTCACTTTTTATTTTATGAATAATAGTCACGAAAAAGTTTAATTTTTCATCTGCCGTATTCTCCTGAAGTGTTTTACGCCAGTTACTGTAGAAATCTTTCGACACAAAATGCAGAGAATAGCACACATGGAAGATGAGGTGAGAAGAAATCTACGTTTTGACATGACCCACTGCGCTGCCAAAAACATGAAATGACTAGACAAGTATGACACTTGAGAAAGCATGGCAAATTGCATGGCACATCAGATGACATATCACG
>NW_022873976.1:0-1245 GCF_010883055.1 Belonocnema kinseyi
GAAAGGATAAGATTGTAAAAAATATATAGATGTAAACGGAAAGATTGTAAGGAATGGAAGTCATGTAAACCCTTAGGGGACACATTATGAATAAAGAACTCTGCTTCAAGTTGCACAATTTGGCAATTGTCGATTAAAAATGCCCTTATTCTTATTATTTAATTTAAGAAATAATGAAATATGCCACATTTTGAAAAAAAAATTTTTTTTTAAATTAACTTTATTTTCTTATTAATATTTAATTACTCATTACTGACTAAACTATATGAATATTAGCAAATAAAACGTTTATATTCATTTTTATACTATATTTTATTTTTGGGAAGGACAATATCTTCCAAGCCCGGCGGGAGATATAATGACCGTGAAGGTCAAAGTTTTTAAATTCCGCTAACTCAGTAAGACAGAGTGTCATTCGCATAACAAGACTCGCTTGTAATCATGGTTTAATATTTTTTAAATTTTAATTTTAAATAT
Organism: Belonocnema kinseyi; assembly: GCF_010883055.1. Classification (NCBI taxonomy): domain Eukaryota; kingdom Metazoa; phylum Arthropoda; class Insecta; order Hymenoptera; family Cynipidae; genus Belonocnema; species Belonocnema kinseyi. The sequence goes on from NW_022873976.1 coordinate 478, forward strand.
AAAATGCAGTTTTCATATAATTTTCAAAGGAATAAATCGATTCCTAAATAAATGCATATATGATAAATTGCGAAATTCGATAAGCATCAACAAACCTTTTCGAAAGAAATCGATTTAATTTGAATCATATAATGAGATAAATATTTTTTGTGTAGAATTTGAAATTGTTTATACATAATAAAATAAAAATTTAATATTAAAGGTGAATAGGAACATTATCCTAAAATAAAAAATAAAATAAATGAATTAAAAACCTTGCCTTACACTACCCAAAATGTTAATAATTCAATTTAAATTGCAAAAATAAATCCTATAAAAACAAAACATTAGAAATTGAGCGTTCAATATGTATATTCAGAACTCTAAAATAGTAACCATTTATTACTATTTATTCTTGAAACCTTCTACTCAAATACTTTTCAATTATAAATTATGTTATTTTTGAAATCTTTTAACTAAAAATCGTAATATTTTAAGATATTACATTAAAAATTAAAATAAATCATTGCTGTAATATGATTTATTTTCTCGAAATCATACAATGAATTTGAAAACTAGAAGGTGCACGATTGCTGGTTGGAACACTACGGCGGTTCTATTTATATCTCCATCTGCTAACTGCTTTGAAATAAAATCAAGAGATTGAGATTTTAATATTTTCAGATTTCGATGCTGGCAATTCTCATGGTTTGAATATTTCGCGCGCTTCTTTATATGCGTTTATTTTGAGGTTACGTTATTTCAAGTATAAAATATAAATGATATAAA
>NW_022873977.1:0-2792 GCF_010883055.1 Belonocnema kinseyi
GATTAAATTCAAAACTCGATTTTTGATTTGAATATTTTCACTATTAAATTTGGCAATCGGAATTAATCTGTTTCATTAAAAAATTCAACTATTTTGTTGAACGATATTCCAATTTCGACTGAAACATTCATCGATTAAATTAAAAACTCAATTTTCTATTTGACAATTTTCACTATTAAATTTGGCAATCGGAATTAATCTCTTTCATTAAATAATTCGACTATTTTGTTGAACATTATTCCATTTTTGACAGAAACGTTCATCGATTAAATTAAAAACTCGATTTTTAATTTGAAAATTTTTACTATTAAATTTCGCAATCAGAATTAATCTCTTCATTAAAAAATTCAACTATTTTGTTGAACATTATTACAATTTCGACAGGAACATTCATCGATTAAATTAAAAACTCAATTTTCTATTTGAAAATTTTCACTATTAAATTTGGCAATCGGACTTAATCTCTTTCATTAAAAAATTCAACTATTTTCTGAGCATTATTCCATTGTCGACAGAAACTTTCATCGATTAAATTAAAAACTCGATTTTTAATTTGAAAATTTTTACTATTAAATTTCGCAATCAAAATTAATCTCTTTCATTAAAAAATTCAACTATTTTGTTGAACATTATTCCAATTTCGACAGAAACATTCATCGCTTAAATTAAAAACTCGATTTTTAATTTGAAAATTTTTACTATTAAATTTCGCAATCAGAATTAATCTCTTTCATTAAATAATTCGACTATTTTGTTGAACATTATTCCATTTTTGACAGAAACTTTCATCGATTAAATTAAAAACTCGATTTTTAATTTGAAAATTTTTACTATTAAATTTCGCAATCACAATTAATCTCTTTCATTAAAAAATTCAACTATTTTGTTGAACATTATTCCAATTTCGAAAGAAACTTTCATCGATTAAATTAAAAACTCGATTTTTAATTTGAAAATTTTTACTATTAAATTTCGCAATCAGAATTAATCTCTTTCATTAAAAAATTCAACTATTACGTTGAACATTATTCCATTTTCGACAGAACCTTTCATCGCTTAAATTAAAAACTCCATTTTTAATTTGAAAATTTTTACTATTAAATTTCGCAATCAGAATTAATCTCTTTCGTTGAAAAATTCAACTATTTTGTTGAACATTATTCCATTTTCGACAGAAACTTTCATCGATTAAATTAAAAACTCGATTTTTAATTTGAAAATTTTCACTATTAAATTTGGCAATCGGAATTAGTCTCTTTCATTAAAAAGATCAACAATTTTTTGGAACGTTATTCCAATTTCGACAGAAACTTTCATCGACTAAATTAAAAACTCGATTTTTAATTTGAAAATTTTTACTATTAAATTTCGCAATCAGAATTAATCTCTTTCATTAAAAAATTCAACTATTTCTTTGAACATTATTCCAATTTCGACAGAAACTTTCATCGATTAAATTAAAAACACGATTTTTAATTTGAAAATTTTTACTATTAAATTTCGCAATCAGAATTAATCGCTTTTATTAAAAAATTCAACTATTTTGTTGAACATTATTCCATTTTCGACAGAAACTTTCATCGAATAAATTAAAAACTCAATTTTCTATTTGAAAATTTTCACTATTAAATTTGGCAATCGGAATTAATCTTTTTCATTAAAACTTCAACTATTTTGTTGAATACTATTCCAATTTCGAAAGAAACATTCATCGATTAAATTAAAAACTCTATTTTCAATTTGAAAATTTTTATTATTAAATTTCGCAATTCGAACTAGTCTCTTTCATTAAAAAGTTCTACTATTTTGTTGAACGATATTCCAATTTCGACTGAAACATTCATCGATTAAATTAAAAACTCAATTTTCTATTTGAAAATTTTCACTATTAAATTTGGCAATCGGAATTAATCTCTTTCATTAAATAATTCGACTATTTTGTTGAACATTATTCCATTTTTGACAGAAACATTCATCGATTAAATTAAAAACTCGATTTTTAATTTGAAAATTTTTACTATTAAATTTCGCAATCAGAATTAATCTCTTTCATTAAAAAATTCAACTATTTTGTTGAAAATTATTACAATTTCGACAGGAACATTCATCGATTAAATTAAAAATTCAATTTTCTATTTGAAAATTTTCACTATTAAATTTGGCAATCGGAATTAATCTCTTTCATTAAAAAATTCAACTATTTTCTGAGCATTATTCCATTGTCGACAGAAACTTTCATCGATTAAATTAAAAACTCGATTTTTAATTTGAAAATTTTTACTATTAAATTTCGCAATCAGAATTAATCTCTTTCATTAAAAAATTCAACTATTTTGTTGAACATTATTCCAATTTCGACAGAAGCATTCATCGATTAAATTGAAAACTCAATTTTCTATTTGAAAATTTTCACTATTAAATTTGGCAATGGGAATTAATCTCTTTCATCAAAAAATTCAACTATTTCGTTGAAAATTATTCCAGTTTCGACAGAAGCTTTCATCGCTTAAATTAAAAACTCGATTTTTAATTTGAAAATTTTTAGTATTAAATTTCGCAATCAGAATTAATCTCTTTCGTTGAAAAATTCAACTATTTTGTTGAAGATTATTCCATTTTCGACAGAAACTTACACCAATTAAATTCAAAACTCGATTTTTAATTTGAAAATTATCAGTATTAAATTTGGAAATCGGAATTAATCTCTTTCATTAAAAAATTCAACTATTTTGCTGAACATTATTCCATTTTCGACAGAAACTTTCATCGATTAAATTAAAAACTCGATTTTT
>NW_022873978.1:0-1173 GCF_010883055.1 Belonocnema kinseyi
CCCTAAAATATTTCAAATCTTTTGAAATTCCTTCAAATTATTTAAATCAAAGCAAAATTCCTTGGAATCTTTTTGAATTGCCTAAAATATTACAATTTTTTTGAACTTGTTAAATTATTTGAAAGTTCCTTGGAATCGTTTAAAATACACTAAAATATTTCAAAACTGTGGAAATTCCTTCAAATAATTGAAATGTATTAAAAATTCCTTGGAATTTTGTAAAATGCCCTACAATATTTTAAACCCTTTAAAATTCCTTCAAATTATTTAAATCGATGCAAAATTCCTTGGAATATTTTTAAATTCCCTACAATATTTCAAATCCTTTGAGATTCCTTCAAATTATTGAAATTAATGAAAACTTCCTTGAATTCTTTGAAAATACTTTTAATTATATCAACCCCTTTTGAAATTCCTTCAAATTATTTAAATCAATACAAAATTCATTGGAATATTTTTTAATTCCCTAAAATATTTCAAATCTTTTGAAATTCCTTCAAATTATTTAAATCAAAGCAAAATTCCTTGGAATCTTTTTGAATTGCCTAAAATATTACAATTTTTTTTGAACTGGGTAAATTATTTGAAAGTTCCTTGGAATTATTTAAAATACACTAAAATATTTCAAAACTGTGGAAATTCCTTCAAATTATTGGAATGTCTTAAAAACTCCTTGAAATTTTGTAAAATGCCCTACAATATTTTAAACCCTTTGAAATTCCTTCAAATTATTTAAATCGATGCAAAATTCCTTGGAATATTTTTAAATTCCCTACAATATTTCAAATCCTTTGAGATTCCTTCAAATTATTGAAATTAATGAAAACTTCCTTGAATTCTTTGAAAATACTTTTAAATATATCAACCCCTTTTGAAATTCCTTCAAATTATTTAAATCAATACAAAATTCATTGGAATATTTTTTAATTCCCTAAAATATTTCAAATCTTTTGAAATTCCTTCAAATTATTTAAATCAAAGCAAAATTCCTTGGAATCTTTTTGAATTGCCTAAAATATTACAATTTTTTTTGAACTGGTTAAATTATTTGAAAGTTCCTTGGAATTATTTAAAATACACTAAAATATTTCAAAACTGTGGAAATTCCTTCAAATTATTGGAATGTCTTAAAAATTCCTTGAAATTTTGTAAAATGCCCTACAATATTTTAAA
>NW_022873979.1:0-1002 GCF_010883055.1 Belonocnema kinseyi
GACCCGGAGAAACATCAACACCAAGGTTTCTCTCAAGCCTAAAGATCTGGCTGAAATGGATGACGAGCTTCGTGGACATTTTCCCGGTGAATCTGACCTCTGTGCTATCAATTATTGTGTGTATAATGCAGCGAGAGCTTTGGCCGGTGCGAACCGTAAAACAAAACCAACGGCTGATCATAAGACCAAAAGACGAATGCATCAACTTGCCATAAAGATAGGCTGGGCAAGACATTACGCGTCCCGCATTCAATGTGTGATTGACTACATCACATCTGGCAGAAATTTTACCGCCAAGGTTCGAAAGTTCGCGCGCGAACTCCGGATGCGCGAAACTCACACACTTAACAAGTCAAAGCTGCTGACCATCAGGCAGCATATTGTTGAGAGAATACGGATACTATCTGACGCTAAGAGAAGTCTAGAGCGGAGGGAGAGATGGGTCAGAGAAAATCAACAGTTTCTCTCTGACCCATCTCGACTCTTCTAAGACCCTCCAGTTACTGTCGAACACCCACCCAAACCAGAAGAGGTCGAAGTATTTTGGAGAGAAGTCTACGAAGTTCAGCATAGACTGGACGAAGACTCAGAAAATATAAATAGCTTCAAAGAGTTATGTGTTGCCCTCATAACACCTGATAGGGAGTGCCCACCCATCACTACCGAGGGGGTGAAAAAAGTATTAAGAGGGATGAAGAACTGTTCCGCATCGGGACCGGATTGTATTAAAACCTTCTGGTGGAAGAAGTTTTCTTCAACCCATCAGCATTTGGCCCGTATTTTCACCTCATATTTGAAGTTGGAAGAGCCGATTTCAGAGTGGTTGGTGGAAGGGCGCACAATACTCCTGCCGAAAATAGGCAACTTAGCTGACCCGAAGAACTACAGGCTAATAACTTCTCTGAACACGCTTTATAAGATATTCACAGCTATCCTAAATGACAGGATTGTTCGGGCAATTGAACCTGTGTGGCAAGAAATGTATGAACAACGAGGCTCAAA
>NW_022873980.1:0-2752 GCF_010883055.1 Belonocnema kinseyi
CGAATATAATTTAATTTCGAGAGAAGCCCGCCAAATAGAAAAGTATGTCAATCAACATTAAATAAACAAAAGTGCAAATTTTGCATTATTTTTCCAGTGTTTTGTTAGAAGAAAACAATTTTTTACCGAAATCTACGGAAAGATAAATTGTTTAATAATCACTTTTATTTTATTTATAGTAAAACTGTAGGTTCGAATATACTTTAATTTCGAGAGAAGCCCGCCAAATAGAAAAGTATGTCAATCTACATTAAATAAACAAAAGTGCAAATTTTGCATTATTTTTCGAGTGTTTGGTAGAAGAAAACACTTTTTTACCGAAATCTACGGAAAGATAAATAGATTAATAATCCCTTTTATTTTATTGATATTAAAACTGTAGTTTCGAATATAATTTAATTTCGAGAGAAGCCCGCCAAATAGAAAAGTATGTCAATCCACATTAAATAAACAAAAGTGCAAATTTTGCATCATTTTTTGAGTGTTTTGGTAGAACAAAACACTTTTTTACCGAAATCTACGGAAAGATAAATTGATTAATAATCACTTTTATTTTATTGATATTAAAACTGTAGTTTCGAATACAATTTAATTTCGAGAGAAGCCCGCTAAATAGAAAAGTATGTCAATCAACATTAAATAAACAAAAGTGCAAATTTTGCATTATTTTTCGAGTGTTTTTGTAGAAGAAAACACTTTTTTACCGAAATCTACGGAAAGATAAGTTGATTAATAAACACTTTTATGTTATTGATATTAAAACTGTAGTTTCGAATATAATTTAATTTCGAGAGAAGCCCGCCAAATAAGAAAGTATGTCAATCAACATTAAATAAACAAAAGTGCAAATTTTGCATTATTTTTCGAGTATTTTAGGAGAAAAAAACACACTTTTTTACCGAAATCCAGGGAAAGATAAATTGATTAATAATCACTTTTATTTTATTTATATTAATCCTGTAGTTTCGAATATAATTTATTTTCGAGAGAAGCCCGCCAAATAAAAAAGTATGTCAATCAACATTAAATAAACAAAAGTGCAAATTTTGCATTATTTTTCGAGTGTTTTGTTAGAAGAAAACACTTTTTTACCGAGATCTACGGAAAGATAAGTTGATTAATAATCACTTTTATTTTATTGATAGTAAAACTGTAGTTTCGAATATAATTTAATTTCGAGAGAAGCCCGCCAAATAGAAAAGTATGTCAATCAACATTAAATAAACAAAAGTGCAAATTTTGCATTATTTTTCGAGTGTTTTGGTAGAAAAAAACACTTTTTTACCGAAATCCAGGGAAAGATAAATTGATTAATAATCACTTTTATTTTATTTATATTAAACCTGTAGTTTCGAATATAATTTAATTTCGAGAGAAGCCCGCCAAATTGAAAAGTATGTCAATCAACATTAAATAAACAAAAGTGCAAATTTTGCATTATTTTTCGAGTGTTTTGGTAGAAGAAAACACTTTTTTACCGAAATCTACGGAAAGATAAGTTGATTAATCATCACTTTTATTTTATTGATATTAAAACTGTAGTTTGGAATATAATTTAATTTCGAGAGAAGCCCGCCAAATTGAAAAGTATGTCAATCTACATTAAATAGACAAAAGTGCAAATTTTTCATTATTTTTCGAGTGTTTTTGTAGAAGAAAACACTTTTTTACCGAAATCTACGGAAAGATAAGTTGATTAATAATCACTTTTATGTTATTGATATTAAAACTGTAGTTTCGAATATAATTTAATTTCGAGAGAAGCCCGCCAAATAAAAAAGTATGTCAATCAACATTAAATAAACAAAAGTGCAAATTTTGCATTATTTTTCGAGTATTTTAGTAGAAAAAAAACACTTTTTTACCGAAATCCAGGGAAAGATAAATTGATTAATAATCACTTTTATTTTATTTATATTAAACCTGTAGTTTCGAATATAATTTATTTTCGAGAGAAGCCCGCCAGATAAGAAAGTATGTCAATCAACATTAAATAAACAAACGTGCAAATTTTGCATTATTTTTCGAGTGTTTTAGTAGAAAAAAAAACAATTTTTTACCGAAATCTAGTGAAAGATAAATTGATTAATATTCACTTTTATTTTATTGATATTAAAACAGTAGTTTCGAATATAATTTAATTCCGAGAGAAGCCCGCCAAATAGAAAAGTATGTCAATCTACATTAAATAAACAAAAGTGCAAATCTTGCATTATTTTTCGAGTGTTTTGGTAGAAGAAAACACCTTTCTACCGAAATCTGCGGAAAGATAAATTGATTAATAATCACTTTTATTTTATTGATATTAAAACTGTAGTTTCGAATATAATTTAATTTCGAGAGAAGCCCGCCAAATAGAAAAGTATGTCAGCCAACATTAAATAAACAAAAAAGCAAATTTTTCATTATTTTTCGAGTGTTTTGGTAAAAAAAAAAACACTTTTTTACCGAAATCTACAGAAAGTAAATTGATTAACAATCACTTTTATTTTATTGATATTAAAACTGTAGTTTCGAATATAATTTAATTTCGAGAGAAGCCCGCCAAACAGAGAACTATACCAATCAACATTAAATAAACAAAAGTGCAAATTTTGCATTATTTTTCGAGTGTTTTGGTAGAAAAAAAAACACTTTTTTACCGAAATCCACTGAAAGATAAATTGATTAATAATCACTTTTATTTTATTGATATTAAAACTGTAGTTTCGAATATAATCTAATTTCAAGAGAAGCCCGCCAAATAGAAAAG
>NW_022873981.1:0-1174 GCF_010883055.1 Belonocnema kinseyi
GTGTTTGATGGAGGTAGAAGAGAGGAGAGGGAGGGCGATAGAATTAACGAGGTGGGAAGAAGAAAGGAGGGAGTTCTTTAATGATAGAGAAATAGAAGACGGGACTGGAGTAAAATGTGAAGAATTGGAAAAAAGGGAAAGGAAAAGACATTTAACAGAAAGATGGGGCAGGCGATTGAGGAATCAAAATACAATAAATGGTATAAGTTGATAAAAAAGGAAGGGTTGCCAATGTATTTAGAAAAGGGATGGGGAGAGAGAATGTGGACCAGAATAGCAAGATTTAGACTGGGAAACGAGGTAAGGGAGGTGATGTACTGGAAAAAAGAAGAGAACAGAATGTGTAGAATATGTGAATGGGAGGAGGAAACATGGGAGCATGTATGGGAAGGATGTAGGAGATGAATGGAAGATGAAGGAAGCTGGCAAGGAAATGTGGTTAAAATTCTAGGCGAAGATGGATTAGGAGAAGAGTGGATGAAGGAGTTAGAGGGTGCTAGAGGAACGAATGAGGGAGAATGAAAAAATGCACGTGAAAAAGGTAAATGGGGGTATAAAAAAAAATGAAAGAAAAAGGAAACGGAAGTCGCTTAGATTAGAAGCGTGAAAATTGTAAGTAATGGTAAAGTAAAAGATAAGTAGACTAACATGCGTTTGCGCTCTCATGCTCTCTCTCACGCTTGCACTCTCGCTTTCGTCCGCTCGCTCACTCGCTTGCTAACAAGTCCTAAATTGCGCTATCGCAGGAAATAGAAATAAGGAACTAGATATAAGACTTTATGTAAATAGTTGTAAATAATTGTATATATAGAAAGGATAAGATTGTAAAAAATATATAGATTTAAAAGGAAAGATTGAAAGGAATGGAAGTCATGTAAACCCTTAGGGGACACATTATGAATAAAGCAGAAGACAAGTTTTCAGGAAATATTTAAATCTGGAACAAAGCCAAAAACAGATATTTTCGAGAAAACTCTCAATCAAATGAATTGATTTTTCACCGAAAGAAAAGAACTTTTTAGCGAAAAGGAATAATGTTGACAATATTGCCGAATTTTGAAGGAAATAATTCAGTATTGAGCCAAGTAATACAATTCTTGATAAGAAAAGAACCATCAACAACAAATTTCATAGTAGGCGTTTCGACTAAAAAGAATAAATATGCACATAAACA
>NW_022873982.1:0-1490 GCF_010883055.1 Belonocnema kinseyi
AAATTAAAATTCGAAAATTTTTTCTAAAGCCTCCAGGGGACTTCGTTTTCGCACGAAAAAATTTTATGTGCCCTTATTGCATCCGGACCCACAATTTCAATTATTGAAACTAAATTCAAATCAATTAAAAAACAGTAATTTTTAAATTGCTAATTAAACATTCCCAAAGTGAACCAATTCAATTTTGGTTGTAAAATTAAAACCTATAAAGGGAGAAATTTAAAATTGAGCATTCAACATATAAATTCGAAACTCTAAAATTATTTTAACCATTTAAAATTTTGCTATTTTAAACATAACGTTTATTTTTAAACCGTTATTTATGTTATTATTTTTTATTATGTTAATATATTATTATTTACAGAATTAGTTAATAATTACATAATTATATTTACATAATTATTATTTTATTATGTTATTTATCTTATGTGAACCCGTTTTGCTATTTTAAACCTAATGTTTATTTCTTCACTGTGTAAAATCATTGAAAATTAAAATAAATGATAAAGAACTAGATTTCTGTAACATGATTTCGTTTTTTGAAATTGTTTAATTTTAGCTTTGTATTTCGAAATTGCTTTTTATTTACATATAAAATTATCAAATTCAAAACTGACTTTTAAGGCTTTTAATATAAAATTCTGAAATGTTTAATAGCGGAATTATCTTGTCATTTTTAATAATTATTTGAAGTTGTAGCTAAAATATTGTGAAATTTTTTATTTGAAACCTCAGCTAATTAATCTAAAAATTAATTTTTAAAAACCTTAGTTTCCAGGCCTTAGATTAGTTTTTTTTTCAAACAACGCATTCAAAGCAATCATTTTGAATTGAATTTTTTAACATTTTAAAGGTAATAAATATAATCATACTAACAAGGAACACTTACAAGGTGTCCGCCTCCAATTTTCTTGAAATTTCAATATGTTGTAAGGTACGAAAAAGTAAGTAATAAGCAATTTTTTTTATTGGCGGAAAAACGATTCTAAGGGGTGAAATCGACCCTCGAAGTTCACCCTCAAAAATCGAATTTTTTTTATATCTCGACAAAAAATTTGAATATTGATATCATTTCAACGGCAAAATATTCGGCATCAAATTCTTATTCTTTGACAATTATTTTTGATTAAGGGTTTGCAACCCTCAATTTTTTTAAAAGAAAAATTCCCTCTTTTTTGTGTTGATTTTCTGGTATAAAAATTTGTTTCAGGTGCATTGGAAACTACGTTTCTTTATTTAACTATAAAATAAAAAATTAGTGTTGGCGTGTTACGTGATTTTCATTTGTAGAACTGATTGTAAGTTTAAGGGTATTTCACCCTTAAACTCCGGCAATTTCAAAGTTAACTAAAAAAATTATTTCTCCGTATATTCTGTGTATGGTTTGTATATAAAGTAGAAAATAAAAAAATATCAATTTAAATAGCGAAAAATACGTTTTCAGGAGGAAAAACATCCCCCAAATTTCACCATCGGAAACTGAATCCTTT
>NW_022873983.1:0-1049 GCF_010883055.1 Belonocnema kinseyi
TAGACAATCGTAGCTGTAAACAACACCCGATTTCCATTTATTCTCAACCTTGTCCTTGGGAGATTTGAGCACAGTTTTCTTCAGGGTACAATCTACTCTCTCTGTTATACCTAAATTGAAATTTTTCAACACACGTTTGATTGGCTGTCTTAGCTGGGTCACATACGGCAACACCACATTGCGTGAGTAGTCGGGAGGAAGAGGACTTGTGCCACAGTTGCTACTAATCGCTTCTGCCACAACCCTGTTGTTCGGATTTTTTATATCTCTCACCCGCTTCACCACAAATTTCTCCACAAACCACGACGGATAGCCATTCTTGGACAGTGTCATGCGGATAATCTGTAAGTTTGCTCAATGAAATCTACTGTCCGACAGTTTAATGGCATGATCCACCAGTGAGTAAACCACGCTGATCTTATGTGCCATGTTTTGACTAGACAAATAATTGATATATCTGCCCGACCAGTACTCTTTCCTGTGCCAGTTTGTCACTACCCTCCCTCCGTCCTCAACAGTCACCATGACGTCTAGAAAGGCTATTTCACGTTTGGATATTGATTCCTCCAAAGTGAATTTAAGAAGACCCTCATCATCGTGACCGTTGAATCTGTCGAGAAGGTCGATCACCTGATCCTTGGGCAGACATATCAAATAATCGTCGACATATCTGAGACAGAAAAACAATGTGTATGGAAGACAGGACATGATTTCGTTTTCGAAATCCTCCATCACTACGTTGGCGATCGCGCAAGATATGGGTGAGCCCATAGGTGTACCCTGTATCTGTCTGTAAAATAGACCCTTAAATTGGCAGTACGAGTTGTTTAGGCACAAACGTATCGCCCGTTCGAAGCTGGACCGTGGGATTTCGATGTCATTGGCACGTAGGACGTCTACAATCCTATCCCATCTCTTCATGGTACCGGTCACAGCCCTTCTGCTAAAAATATTGGTGAACATCGATTTAACATCCAGCGACACAATAGTGTAATCGTCTGGGATCGATAGTTCACTCAATTTTCCAACCACATCCCACGAGTTCTTAA
>NW_022873984.1:0-2138 GCF_010883055.1 Belonocnema kinseyi
ATCTATATGTTTTTGAGGTGTCAGATTTGCTCCATCACTTCCGGTTCGCACTGTATGCTTTTCTTAAAAAATGGCCAAAAATGTTAATTTTCTCAAAAACCCCACATCATACAGCGAACGTGGCATATATCTATATTTAGCGACGCTAAAAAATGTACATGAATGGTCTTCTGGTCATTCTATATTTTTTAAGGACGGTTTTGTGCAATTTTATTTATTTTGTATTCTAAATGTTTTTACTTTACATTTCATAAATAAAAATTGAAAATTAAATCTTGCTTTTTCTTTCCTTTATTATAAACAAAAGAATTTTAAGACACTACTTACGCGCGCACTGAGTGCTCGCTCCATGCGCCCACGTGCGTGAAGGCACGACGGGCCGGGCATATGCTCATCCATGGATGACACATCTGCGCGCACTTCGTGCGTCTAAACATACATGCCGTGCCTGCGCCATGCGCGCATGGTGCACTTAAATTGCTATCTGGGTATTTTGGTTGAAAATGTATATAGTATTTTTTAAATCACAAAAGTTCTTCCGAAAAATCGAAATGTTAATTAAAAAACACGTGTTTTTGTATATGAATTTGTCGGTAAAATTTTTTTAATAATTTTAATTCTAAATTCAAACAATTTTTAACATTTTAAATATTAAACAAAAATTTATTTGATAACAATATTTTGTTATGGTATTTTTAATACATAATTAATACTGATTAAGAAGCAATTTTATTTGTGGAGTTTTATTATTTGGGAATTTTTAAATTCGTTAATATTAGAACCTGTTCAGGAATTTTATTAGTTTTGGAATTGTATTTTTCAGGACAGAGAGTTTTACCGAGTCGGGAATTTTATTTTTTGGGATATTTCAGCCGTCCCCATAGAATTACAGAAAATTTGCTCTAATTATAATCTCGGCGCTCGATCTTGTTAATTTTTTCCTACAGTATTAATAAAAAAAAATTGTATGGAAATTTTTGATATCTCAAAGTTAAAGATAATCAAAATTAAAAATGTTAAAATTCGCTGTACATTCAATTTTTATTCTTCGATCTTGGCGATTTTTTTCTAATCTATTTCAGTCACTGGTAGGCTTTTTTGACATCTAGGTATGTAAAAAAGGTAAGCTTCAGAAAATTTAAAAACTAATTTAAAAACTATTTACACTCTTTTAAGATACCAATAAAATTTACACAACAATAATTTAAAATTTGCAAATTTTTAGGCCTTCAGCTTAAGAACTTGAATTTTAACGTTAAAATTGCTTTATTTTCAGAATATAGCTTTATTGTTTGAATTTTCAGAATTTTCGTTATAAGTTATAGGTTAGGTCAAAAATAACATTCTGGGATTCGAAATTTTTACAACGTGAAAAAGTTTTAATTTAAGGGCATGTGACACAGCTAAATACCTATATTACCGACCACGGTTTTTCAGTTCACTGAATGTTTTTTTGAACTTAAGAACTTTTTTTGTAAGTAAAATATCGAGTTGAAACTTCGGGAAATATATTAGAGTGCAATAAAGTACGTTTAGGTACTGCATTTTGGTAGAAACATCACTGAAAATTATTTCATCTTTTTTCTGAACCTCAACCTTTTTTGAACGTTCGAACTTTTTTTATACATAAAATATCGATCTCAAACTTTGAGAAATGCAAGAGCCGAAAGAAAACTACGTTTAAGTACAAAGCTTAATAATAAAAGATGTAAAAAAATATATTTTGACAATCAATTCCAACGGCATCAGTCGGTACCGTTGTACACGAAAATACGAAACCTGGCGGCCACTAGGCGAGGCTCTAGAGATTTCGTATTTTCGTGCACAACGTTACCGGGTGATGCCGTTGGAATTGATTGTTAAAATATATATTTTTACATCTTTTATTATTAAGCTTTGTACTTAAATGTAGTTTTCTTTCGGTTCTTGCATTTCTCAAAGTTTGAGACCGATATTTTATGTATAAAAAAAGTTCGAACGTTCAAAAAATGTTGAGGTTCAGAAAATATGAAATAATTTTCAGTGAAGTTTCTACAAAAATGCAGTACCTAAACGTACTTTATTGCACTCTAATACATTTTCCAAAGTTTCAGCTGGATATTTTATTTACAAAAAAAGTTCTCAGGTTCAAAAAAACA
>NW_022873985.1:0-1104 GCF_010883055.1 Belonocnema kinseyi
AAATATTGAAAAATCGAAAAAAAAATCCAACAAATTCCCTAAAATCCAGACCTAAAATTTTATGCTGTAGAATGGTTCCATCTGATGTCCAAAGACACTAAATAAAGTTTCATTCCCCTATTTCATCCGGAACACCCTCGTTTTCAACCCCAAATATAGCGGGTTAAGGAAATCGTTCTTTCTTTTAAAACGAATAAAGTGTATAAAAGCGTGATTTGATCTGTTTATTTTATTGAGAGTCATCGTGTTTACGAACGGACAGACGGACGGGCATACAGACTGCATGGCCAAAACTTGATTTTCTGCTTCAGGGGGTTTCAAAACGTGGAAATCGGTTGAAAAACTGTGGTGTCCAATTTCAGACAATTATAGTACTTTCTTAATCCTAAATGACGTAAATGTAAAAAATTATATCTTATGTTGAATAGCTTACAAGATATGACTTCCCAAATTCTAGAAAATAATAAAATTTATTGGCTGGGTGACGACCGTTTGTAATTAGTCTCCTTTTGCCCTTGCCGAATACTATAAAGAAGATGCAACTTTAAATGGTGCAGAGACTATAGAGTATAAACTATAGGTAGTCCCGGAATAGTCGCAATGTATCTATACTTTATCTTTATCCTATCGCTTTGGCTCGTCTATCGTCGCCTCTCCTCGTCCGATCCGACCCGACCGGAACCGAAGGCGAGAGAGTGATGGTGAAGGGAAGGCAGAAAATTGAGAAAATGAACATAATTTCAATTTCTGAAAGAGCTTAGAATTACGCCAGAAGGCCCAGGGCCGAGTTTGTTAGCGCGTCACCCTTTACCACCGCAGCTAATGAATATTAATTTAAAAAACGAAACAATTGTAAAGAAATATTTATTGAGTAAAAGTAATTTAAAAAATAAATTTGATTGCGCAAAAGAGAAATTAAATTTATTCAATTTCTATCCAAAAAGCTAAATTTTATACTTAAAAAGGGCATTCTTAATAAAATACATGAATTTTGTACAAAATAAATTAATTTTCCATCAAGACTAATTTTCTATACAACAAATTAAGGTTTAATTATAGTTAAAATTTCGACAAAAAAGATTAATTTTGTACCAAGGAAGATGA
>NW_022873986.1:0-1186 GCF_010883055.1 Belonocnema kinseyi
TTTGACTCTTTATGGACACCTCATCAAAAATATTTTACGCTCTCATAGTTTCTTTTATCTACATATTGATGAAAGAAAAAGCTAAGATATGATGAAAATTATAATAAAAATCGAAATGATTCCAAAACCAATATCATTTTGATATGCAACAAAAATAATATCGAATTTAAGAGCATTTTGATCGGCCGGAGTGAATAATAGACTTTTGAGCTCATAATAATCGGATTTGGGATCATGTATAAAGTCAAACCAAGATGGCTGACGTTCTTAGAGTACTTAAGCTCATATGCAAGCTTTTTGTGGTTTCTGATAGTGTAGTGTACTTCAAAATTTAAAAAAATCACCTGTTAAGTTTAGTTATCGCTTAGGTGCGGTTAGATATTATTTTTACGTTATCTCTTTATGACACCAGCTCTAAGAATTGGCGGCCATTTTGTTTAGTCTGAAGAATGAACCAAAAAATAAGATCAAATTGATCCGAATGGACAGATCATTATGATCTGAAAAGTCAAATGATCATTGGAGCTTATAGGATAACTTATAGGATACGGTTTCTATCAAATCCTATTACTGTCGAAAGTGGGTGTTGTTCCTGGTTCTATGTAGTTTCTATTAGGTAATTGTGAACTTTCTAATTAGATATTATTAGGATCTGGAGTATTTTATATTTAGTCGAATGCTTACTGAAAAAAATTATTGCTCAACTTATTGTTAAATCATCTTGATATTTTATGGTTTTTGAGTACACAATTCGCCAATGGGAAACTTAAAGATATAAAGTCTGAATCCAATTCTAGGGCTGCGAGAGCGGTGCCGGTTAAAAAAAAAACTATTTTGCTTGATTCTATTTTTAAAGTGGTGGATTCACAATCCTAACATTGAACGAAAAGTTGACAACACCTCCATTTGGCTGCTTTACTCTTTTTGTTTCACAGACAATTAATTTACCAGCAAAACTTTCTTCTGCTAAGTTCAGGAACAACGCTTTGTCTCTTTTTGCACGGAATTTCTGACCTGAGCGTGGCTTAATTTTTTTTTTAATTGGAACGAGGCATAGTAGACATTGAAACGATTTATTTATCCGCCAAGGACGAAAGAGGATAACAAAATTACTTTGAACTATATCTTAAATAATGTCAAACTTCGGTTCTGAGGATTAATTACATTCAGCTACTTGGCATACTTT
>NW_022873987.1:0-1197 GCF_010883055.1 Belonocnema kinseyi
ATAATAGACTTTTCAAACCAGAAATACGAATTTTGAATAATATGATTAAATTTTTAAGCTAGAAAAGAAAAATGTCTACCAAACAGTTTCATGCATACAACCTGAAATATTTTTTAATCTACAGAGAAAAATGAGCTTTTTTCGAGAAAAAATAAATTATATTTAGAGGTTCCGCATGCCCCATACATTTTAAAACGTATTCCTCATAAGCAAAGATATATATTTGTAAATTTGAATTTGTATATTTTCTCATAAATTCGGATGTGGTTTCATAAATTGATTTTATCATTTCATTCATTGAAATTTTATTATATAAATAAATTTATTCAACCAAATAGTTTCAATCGAAAAGATGAATTTTCCACAAAACAGTTAAATTTTCAACCCATAAATATGAATTTTCAATAAAATAAGCATATTTACAAGAAAATTCTTCGATTATACAAAATGAACTTTTTTACAAAGTAGTTGAACTTTAAACCAAGTAATTATTTTCCAATCGAAAATATGAATTCGGAATGAAACATGTAATGGTTTATACAACAGATAAAGAAGAATTTTTTTCTAATTCAAACAAGAAAGACGAATTTTCAACAAAATGGTTGAATTCTCAACTGAAACAGATTAATTTCCAACTAAGCAGTGGCATTCTTAAACAAAAAGGATGCATTTGTAGCAAGTGAAAAGAAATATCTAATAATGTTAGATTAAAGTTTACTACATTGTAAACAATCAAAGCTGAATGTATTCCTAAGAATCTACAGTCTCTGTTCATAGTTTCACCTGCCTTCGCAAAATCTTTTCAATAGTATATGTACAGTTGTTTATTTGCTAACAACTAATTTTTGGAAAAAAATATCTTAGAAAGTGTACTTGTTTCAAAAACTATAAAATAAAAATATATTTCTAATGCTAATTTAAACGCAAGTCAACTCTTATTTGATACAGATAGCATTTTAATACTATGAGTCCATATTGTATTTAGTTGATACTACTAGGCTAGTACTACTCTATTAACTATACAATAGTAGTCTACAAAACAGACTTTAGTCATTATCATCTACCAGAAGGTATTTGAGCAAAATACCAGTCAACACTTAATGCTAAGTTTAAAAACTACGAAAGCTGAGCTTGTGTCCTTATATTCTAAGACTAATTCTATGATTCGAAGGAAGACTCTTGGTTCGTATCATTTTC
>NW_022873988.1:0-1224 GCF_010883055.1 Belonocnema kinseyi
TTAATTACAAAAAGAGTTAAGAAACCTAATACAGTTTTATTCTTCTTTCTCACTAGGCTGCAGCTAAGGCTGTAAAGATAAAAGGATGAACGTGGCAGCAAATAGTAAACAGATGTACGTCAACTGATTATGAGATGCGATTTAGAGATAGTTATGAAACAAAACAAAACAAATTCTATGATTGTTGTAATAAAGCCAAAAATACGAAGAATATTCAGGTACTTGGAAAAATATTATTAATAATTTATTTCAAACACAACACGTGCTATCTTTAAATCTAGTTTTATATATTTATTGATACCATGTTACAACTAAACTCGTACGAAACAAGTTTTATATGAAATATTACTGAATCTCTAGCCAGTAATTGTTGGATGTTATTATTTTATATTTTGAAACATAAAACATAACCTTAATTTGTTAGAAAAGTCTATAATAACATAAAAAACATTTTTACTCATCGAATTTTTTTATCTATAGGTAATATATCTTAAAATAGATTTTAGACATTTTAGTGCATCAGAACAAAATTCTTAAATTTACAGCAATGACGAACATACAAGCAATATTTAAAAGATTTTTAATGGGGTTAATTCTTCTAAAATCCAGACCTTCAAAAATTGTCTGTTGCATCAACTACGTTGACCGCAGTTTTTTGCATATATGTAAATAAAAGACCCAGTCTTATTTATGATAATATATTATTATCAATGCATTGTAAAAAATGTTAATTTTTTTCATTCAACGTAGAATTCCCGCATAATTTACTTTATCTATTTACTTAATGGTGTTTGTAATTGAAAATGTAAGGGGCTTAAGGGCATGTGACACAGCTAAATACCTATATTACCGACCACAGTTTTTCAGTTCACTGAATGTTTTTTTGAACCTAAGAACTTTTTTTGTAAATAAAATATCGAGCTGAAACTTTGGGAAATGTATTAGAGTAGAATAAAGTACGTTTAGGTACTGCATTTTGGTAGGAACTTCACTGAAAATTATTTCATCTTTTTTCTGAACCTCCACATTTTTGAACGTTCGAACTTTTTTTATACATAAAATATCGGTCTCAAACTTTGAGAAATGCTAGAGCCCAAAGAAAACTACGTTTAAGTACAAAGATTAATAATAAAAGATGTAAAAAATATATTTCAACAATCAATTCCAACGGCATCAGCCGGTAACCTTGTACACGAAAATACGAAACCTGGCGGCCACTAGACG
>NW_022873989.1:0-4516 GCF_010883055.1 Belonocnema kinseyi
CACCGAGACTCTTCCAGAGTGCGAGGCGGGAATCGAACCCGCAAGCCGAAGGAGTGAGTCCAAAGCCTACGCTTTAACCCCCACGACCATCGTCCCACTTCTACTTTTACTAGTTTTTACTATATTCTTAAACGAAGCTACATATTTTCTCTCTTAGAATTTTTAATGAACCGATAATAATTAAATAATTAAATCAGTACATATTTCTTTGTCTATATTACAGTCCCTCTTATTCTTAGGCTATATTTGTCCTCCATGTCACTATTTTATTCAATATTATAATTATATTAATATTAACATTAATTAGCTGTAAATGATTGTGCTGGGGCTCTTAAGCGTTTGATTTATCTATTAAACCAAAAAAGTTTAAATAGCCTCCGGATTTTCGAAATTATAAAATTTCTTAATGAGAATCATTTGAAATTAAACAATAACGAACTATAGCTTCTTAGAATTTGATTCTATTATACTTTTTTCATGACTACTTGGGACTTCGATTTTTAAGATTTAAAATTGTTAGCAATTTAAAAAAGTGTCAACACAAAATTCTGTACTTGTTAGTACTTATAATTTGTAATTATTTTATTTTAAAAGATTCTCATCAATAAATTTTTTAATTTTCAAAGTCTATTTAAATTTTTCGGTTTAATAGATAAATTCAACTTCCAACGCTTAAAACTCTGGCACAATCATTTACAGCTAATTAATATTAATGTTAATATCAATTTCTGTTGAGATAATATTATTAAAATTATAATATCATATATAGTTAATTACATACTATATTAATTCTATTATAATGTACCCTGATTATACTTCTTTTTTCAGATTTTCATGTCCTAACTAAAAATTTTAATTATTTCTTAGAATTCCTTGTCCCAGATCTGAATTATAGTTTTTTCAAAAAATGTCTAATCCAGTTCAGAAATACATACAATTTATTTGAAAAATTTCCTGTTCCAATTCAAAATTCAGGGTGAAATTAGAATATTCAAACTTTTAAATTTGAAAATTGTTTATTTGAGGTGGAAATCTTTTGAATTTTAAACTTTCAAAATTGAGGCTTGACAAATTTTTAATTCAGAAATATTTCATTCAAACGCTCAATAATTCATACGTATAAAATACAAACTTCTAACACCTTTTAATTTTACCATTTTTTTATCAAATTATGTTAAAATACGATATTATCGATTTAAAATTTTTATAACTTTGACATTTTAGAGATTTCTGGTTAAAAAATTTAAATTACGCTATTATTTTTAAGGTTCCAAATAATAATACTTCAAGAAAATTTTAGTTCTTAACATTAAATATTGAACGATTAAACAAATTTTTAACTAAAATCTTCTTAAAATAAAAGTAAAATTACTTTTATTTTAAGTTGTTCCAGATTAATATTTTTGCATTGTTATTTATAGATAAGAATTTGAGTTTACCAATTGAAAATGTATGAAATTAACTTACTATCAAAATAATTGAATTTTCAATTACAAAATAGTAAGATTTTGAATCAGAAAGATGAATTTTTTAACTGAAATCAATAATCTTCAACCAAAAACTGGACTTTTTACAAATAAGTTTAAATTTTAGCCAAGTAGTTGAAATTTTAACTAAAAAAATGTGTATTCTAAAACAAAACAAAAATTAATTCAACGAAAAAAGACAAATTCTATAGAAAAATGAATAAATTTTCAATAAATCAAATAGATTTTCAGTCAGATAGTTAAGTTTTTATACATAAAAGATGAAATTTCTCCCAAAATAGATGAATTTTTAAGCCAGAAAGAAAAATTTGCCAAAAAACAATTAAATTTTAAGCCCGAAAAGATTATTTAAAAAAAAACTTTCATTTTCAAACAAATAGTTACATTTTCAACTAAAACGAGGAATCTTCAACAAAAAAGTTTAAATTTTAAATAAAAACTGTTGAACTCATCCAAAAATTTATCAATTTTACACGAGAGTTGACTTTTTAGTCAATAAGGATTTTTTTTAATTGTGGAATTTCAAAGCCTAAAAGATGATTTTTTACAAAACAGTGTAAACTTTTTTTTAAACGGAAAAGTTCAAAGACTTCAGGTTTAAAAAATATAAACCAAAGCTATTTTTTTTCAGTTGAAAATTAAGATGTTTTTTTAGACAGTTCGATTTTCAAGATTGTCAATTCGTCAATAAAACTGTTGAGTTTGGATTTATAAATAAAAATGTAAAAATTAATAATATAAAGCGACTTAAAGTAAAAGAATTCAATTCATAATTTAAAAAGTTTCCAATTAAAAAAGAATTGTAATTAATCCATTTTTATTGATCAAAATGATTTAGTCCTTAACATTTTAAAAATGTATTGATTTATTCTTCAATTCAAAGCATTGAAAATAATAGCATTGGTTTATATTTTTTAACCAGAAGTCTTTGAACTATTCCGTTTAAAAAAACTTTACACTGGTTTGTGAAAAAATCATCTTTTTGGCTTTGAAATTCAACAATTAAAAAAAAAATCCTTATTGACAGAAAAGTCAACTATTGTGAAAAATTGATATATTTTTGAATGCGTTTAACAGTTTTTAATTAAAATTTTTAACTTTTTTTGTTGAAGATTCATCATTTTAGTTGAAAATGTAAGTATTTGTTTGAAAATGAAAGTTTTTTTGTAATTAATTTTTTTGGGCTTAGAATTCAATAAAAAAATTCCAGTTTTTGACTGAAGATGATTAATTTCAGTCAAAAAAAATCATCTTTCTGGTTGTAAATATAACTATTTCATTGGAAATTTGTTTTTCTCTTTTTTTTTAGTTGAAAATTCAATTATTTTGATAGTAAGTTAATTTCTAACATTTTCAATTGGTAAACTCAAATTTTTATCTATAAATAACAATGCAAAAATATTAATCTGGAAGAACTTAAAATAAAAATAATTTAACTTTTATTTTAAAAAGTTTTTAGTTAAAACATTGGTTTAATTGTTCAATTTTTATTGTTAAGAACTGAAATTTGCTTAAAGTATTATCTTTTTGAACCTTAAAAATAATAGCGTAATTGATATTTTTAACTAGAAATCTCTAAAATGTTAGTCATCAAAATTTAAAATTTGTAATTTCGTATTATAACATAATTTGAAAAAAATTGTAAAATTAAAAGGTGTTAAAAGTTATTATTTTACACGTATGAATTATTGTACGTTTAAATAAAATATTTCTGGATTAAAAATTTGTCAAGCTTCAGTTTTAAAAGTTTAAAATTCAAAAGATTTTCACCTCAAATAAATCATTTTCAGATTTAAAAGTTTGAATTTTCTAATTTCACCCTGAATTTTGAATTGGAACAGGAAAATTTTCAGAGCAATTGTATGTATTTCTGAATTCGATTCGAGATTTTTTGAAAAAATTATCATTCAGATTTGGGACAAGGAATTCTAAAAATAATTAAAATTTTGAGTCAGGAGATGAAAATTTGAAAAAAGAATTATAACCAGGGTGCATTATAATAGAATTAATATTATATATAATTAACTATATATGATATTATAATTATTATAATATTATCTTGACAGATATTAATATAAACATTAATATTAATTAGTTGTAAATGATTGTGTTAGAGTTCTAAGCGTTCAAAGTTGAATTTATCTATTAAAGTGAAAAAATTTAAATAGCCTTTCAAAATTAGAAAATTTATATATGAGAATCATTTAAAATAAAACAATTACAAATTATAAGTACTAACAAGCACAATATTTTTTATTAACACTTTTTAAAATTGCTAGCAATTTTAAATCTTAAAAATCGAAATACCAAGTAGTCATGAAAAAAGAATGATTCTCATAAACAAATTTTATAATTCCTAAAGTCCCGAGGCTGTTTAAACTTTTTGGGTTCAATAGATAAATCAAACGCTTAAAAACCCCAGCACAATTATATACAGCTAATTAATGTTAATGTTAATATAATTATATTGTCGAATAAAATAGTGACATAGAGGAGAAATATAGCCTAAGGACAAGAGAAACTGTAATATAGACACAGAAATATGTAATGATTTAATTATTATCTGTTCAGGTAAAAATTCTAAGAGTGAAAATATGTAGCTTCGTTTTATTAGAAAATTTAAGAGGGCAAAAGAATATAGTAAAACCTTGTGAAAGTATACATTGAAGAACATAAATTCTATTGAATTCTACATATAATTATTTTATTACATACTTAATTATATAATTTATTTTCATAATGTACAATAATATATACAATATGATAAACACAAGATTTTTAAATTGTGCGAAATATTTAAATATCATTAAAATCGCCAATTTCTTTAATTTCTTTCAAATGCGAATCAAGATATAAATAAGACTATAATAATATAACATAATTATAATATTATCATTAATAATATATGTGGTTCGAACAGAAGTCTGAACGAATGGAAAAAAAGGCAAGCGCGACTAGCAGTGAAGGGGAGGAAAAAAGGAAAAGAGTGGCTGGGGAAGATGAGGTAGAAAGGGACCAGGAGAACAAGA
>NW_022873990.1:0-1131 GCF_010883055.1 Belonocnema kinseyi
ATTGATTAATAATCACTTTTATTTTATTGATATTAAAACTGTAGTTGCGAATATAATTAAATTTCGAGAGAAGCCTGCCAAATAGAAAAGTATATCAATCAAAATTAAATAAACAAAAGTGCAAATTTTGCATAATTTTTCGAGTGTTTTGGTAGAAAAAGACACTTTTTTACCGAAATCTACGGAAAGATAAATTGATTAATAATCGTTTTTATTTTATTGACATTAAAACTGTAGTTTCGCGTATAATTTAATTTCGAGAGAAGCCCTCCAAATAGAAAAGTATATCAATCAACATTAAATAAACAAAAGTCTAAATATTGCATTATTTTTCGAGTGTTTTACTAAAGAAGAAACACTTTTTTACCGAAATCTACGGAAAGATAAATTGATGTATAATCACTTTTATTTTATTGGTATTAAAACTGTAGTTTCGAATATAATTAAATTTCGAGAGAAGCCCGCCAAATAGAAAAGTATATCAATCAACATTAAACAAACAAAAGTGCAAATATTGCATTATTTTTCGAGTGTTTTAGTAAAGAAGAAACCCTTTTTTACCGAAATCTACGGAAAGATAAATTGACGAATAATCACTTTTATTTTATTGATATTAAAACTGTACTTTCGAATATAATTAAATTTCGAGAGAAGCCCGCCAAATAGAAAAGTATATCAATCAACAGTAAATAAACAAAAGTGCAAATATTGCATTATTTTTTGAGTGTTTTGGTAGAAAAAGACACTTATTTACCTAAATCTACGGAAAGATAAATCGATTAATAATCACTTTTATTTTATTGATATTAAAACTGCAGTTTCGAATATAATTAAATTTCGAGAGAAGCCCGCCAAATAGAAAATTCTATCAATCAACATTAAGTAAACAAAAGTGCAAATTTTGCATTATTTTTCTAGTGTTTTGGTAAAAAAAAAACACTTTTTTACCGAAATCTACGGAAAGATAAATTGATTAATAATCACTTTTATTTTATTGATATTAAAACTGTAGTTTGGAATATAATTAAGCCTCGAGAGAAGCCCGCCAAATAGAAAAGTATATCAATCAACACTGAGTAAACAAAAGTGCAAATTTTGCAGTATTTTTCGAGTGCTTTAGTAAAGAAAAAA
>NW_022873991.1:0-1025 GCF_010883055.1 Belonocnema kinseyi
AGAGGGAGCTCTTCTTAATATTTTGACACCAAAATCATGTCGATACACCTTACCGACTGCGAGTAAAGCCACCCACGCTTTAACTTGACAGACTGTAAAAGGCCATAAGCAGAGTAATGCAATACACCAAACGTGTACCACATGTATGATGTTTCTATTGGTGTTAAATGACGTTGTAATTAACGATTTTGATTTATTTTTTAATAATGAAGAAGATAGTATTAATCAGTTTCTGACAGTTCAGCGTAAAACAGTTAACAATTTCTAAACACAAAAAGAACCACAGATTTGTATGAAATTACTTTTTTCATAAAGAACTGTTGTAGTTTTTTATGAAAATGACCAGTTAAAAAAATTTAACGGATTTTTAAAGAAAAATAGACAGTCCTGAAATACATGTTAGAGACTTTGGCGTTTGTTGGAAAAAAACATATTTTTTTGAATGTCTGAAGCAGAGTAAATGACGTAAAACTGTATGATGAGGAATATCACAAGAAATGGAAAGTACAATAAATTCTGTCAATTATTATTAATTGAAAAGGTTTTTAAAAGCTATAAGAGTATATAAAAAGATTGAAATTTAAGTTAAAATAACTCTAAAAAGTTACAATCAGTCGCTATGCATGAACAGCTCAGGGTCATTCTATGCTCATCACAAATGGTTCGAAGGCAGCGTTTATAATCCTTAATATGAAATCTCTAAACGATATTGTCGATTTCGATTGTCACGCTACTCGATTTTCATTGCTATATGCGTGAGACACGAGTTGTGAATGGGCTAGACAGAGTTGGAAAATATTGAAAAAATTGTCACGATTGCTCGTTCTTTGATAGCTACACGCGTGCGAAAGGGACACTCGTGAGTCACCGTCAGTTAGACAGTAATGGAACGTTACACGCGTTTTCTTGAAGTTAAATGATCTCAACGAATCTGGTTTGATCTGCGCTTGCTTGGATTTGAGTGACGTTCATCGGCTACGATGCGCGTCTGTACTTGATTTTTAAATACGTACGCGAACTAGAGC
>NW_022873992.1:0-2493 GCF_010883055.1 Belonocnema kinseyi
ACGTTTTGAGACCCACTGAGTCAGAAAAACGATTTTTACGAAGGTGTTTGTCTGTCTGTAGTGTGTATTCTGTAGGCACGATAACTTTCGAAAAATTTATCACATTGGATTCTGTTTTGGCACACTTTTTTAAGGTCTAAAGAGAAAGAACAAGTTCGCAACCCAGCTATTTTGGATCAAAATTAAAAATGTGAGTACGTTTTCAAAATGTTTGAAACCACATTTTTTCAAGATTTCAAAATTCTATGAACTATGAACAAAATTAGCACGCAGAAACTCAAACAATTTATACTCTTGACTTTTTTCTATAAAAAGAAAATTATCGGAGTTAGAGCATTTTCAAAATCCGAAAAAACAAACTAAAATGAACATTTTAAGCCAAAAAACGCATGATATGAAAAATGTGAAGAAAAGAAAAACGTTGAATTTTTTCCTAAAAAATTAGGTTCAACATAAATTTGTTAAGGAAATTTCTCACCAATTGTGGATAACATTTCATAAAAAATTCTGAGTGGATTTCTGGAAAGACCTAGAACAATAAATTTAAGAAATGTTGTTTTTGTTTTTGCATTTACGTTAAAGGCAAAGAAAAAAAAACTTTTAATTTTTTAATTCGTATTTCTATATATTTTTTTATATTGACGTATAAAATTAAATTTGATTAACAAACTAGATTTAAAAATACTGAAGATTATGAATTTTTACATTGCAAACAATACTTTTACATCAAAATTTCTTAAATTTTCAATTGAAATTTTTTCTTTCGCTAGTAGATGCAAATGCCGCACTATGTGTGGGAATCGTCATAATAACGGCAATGACTAATAAAACTATCTCATCTTGTGTGCGCCATAGACTTTTATTGAAGTATAACCTTCTAATGAACTTTTATTTTTTGATCCCTTTGAAAAATCGAAACTAATTTTTTTGGTTCCTGAATGCTAGTTTTGAAACAAAGTACAGACTCACAAAACATTAGAGATATATGTGATTGATCGAAAGTGCCAAACAATTTCTTTTTCATGTTTTCATGGACCCAAACAATTCAAGTTTATTAAGGAGGAATATTGAAAAGTGATTATTTTGTACAGAATAGTACCTGAAATTTAAAAAAAAATTGAAAACAGTACACTTGAGTTTCGGTTTATGGGCAAAATTAATCAAAATTTTCCCTTCATAATTTTTCCAGGCTTAGGACTGGCAGCATCTTTTACTCTTCTATTTATATTGTACAATTTTCTTTATTTTTTTTGCTGGCGTGTTTAAAAATTTCTGGGAAATATGTGTTATTAATAATTCGTTGTTTTGTAATATTATTGTAATATTAATATAAGTTCAGGTGAAATAAATACTAAGATAAGCAACAAATTTCCCTTCCGCTCGTATACTATTAATTTCACTTTTTTATACAACTATATTCTAATACTGCAAAATCGTAAAGTAATAATATTTCATGTACAGAGGTGGCTGAAAGTCTTCGCTTGCCTCTTTTTTGATGACTGATAAAGTTGTCTTAATTTTAATTATGCCGGAACTAAAAAAATTTCTCTTTAAAGGATTGATTGCTTTTAAACTTCTGTATAAAGTTAGGCCAGGGTGAAGCAAATTTGTCTATTTTTTAAGTATATATTGTAGAAATAGTGTACATTTCAAGATTTTTCTGAATGTTCAATAACTTCCGAGATAATCAACATCTTTCAATGTTCTTAGGCTCATTTTTAATTTATTTTTTCACCGTATCACACCAGCAGTAAGAAAATTGTAAAAACATCTAATCTGTAGGCAAATTATAATCAAAATTAAATAAATATATATTTTGAAAAATTTAATAGAAACTTCATGATTATATGGTTCATATATTCTACAAATATATTTTTGTTACCACAAAGAATATTGCAATTTTCCCAACTTGTTTGTCACAATTACAAGTTATTTCAATTCGATGACAACACTTTTACGACTGATACCCATAAGCTCTTGTAGAACGGAAAAAATTGCTTGAAAATGAGCCAAAAAACAGTAAAAAATATTGATTATTTCGGAAGTTATTGATCATTTAAGAAAACATTGAAATTTACACAATTTTTGCAATTTCAACTTAAAAAAACGACAAAGTGGCTTCATGTATAAAATTAGTACAAAATGTACAAACTGAAAATAGATATATATAATTAAAAGTTTGTCACAAGGGCGACCGCAGAATTTCGCCGGGAGCGGGTGCTAATCTGAAAAACTGCACTCGCTCCCAGCGAAATCGCGGTAAAATTTCAGCCACAACAACGTCTCACGACCGTGATTTTTGATTATCGCTGTATTAAACTTTCATGTTCATACGACTTTCCTACCGTTAAAAATCCAGATATTTAGTTCCAATAAGCTATTTTTCTCCGCAAGTTTATCTTGTGTCATTTCAATGGATTTAATATGGTTTGAAAAGTGAATAAATCAATTTAAAATCTAAGAAAGCATTTTAAATCATTTTAAAAAAATCGA
>NW_022873993.1:0-1871 GCF_010883055.1 Belonocnema kinseyi
GAATCATCTTAATTTTCGCCAGGAAAATTCGATGAAAATCCTCAATCAGGTACTGATTCTGATACTGAAAATTATGCAAGGGTAGCCGTTTTAATCCAAGACTAAAATTCCCGGTTTTTTCCAGGTTCGCAAACATTTTTCACGATCAATAAAATTAAAAAATGCGAACTCTAAAGCTAAAAATTTTTCCATTTGCAGTAACAAAAAATAATCTACCAATTCAAGCACTCAAAATGAAACTCTCACATTTTAAACTTTTGAAATTGAATTGTAAGAGTTTTTTAATTAAAAAATGTTGTATTCAATTGCTCAGTAATTTAAACTTAAAAAATGAAAGGCTCTAACACTTTTTAATTAAACAACTTCACATGAAATGTACATAAACTGCAAAATTTAGAATTAAAAAAAAATAATGATTTCAAAGAGTTAGATTCAATTCTAAAAATATAAATTCACGTTATTATTTTCAAAGGTGTGAATTAAAGAATCAATGAATTTAAAAAAAATTAAATTATATTATTCTTAACGATTTTAAGCTAAATAAATTCACGTCATCATTTTCAAAGGTGTTTATTAAAAGAATCAGTAAACTTTTAAAAAATTTTAAATTATATCATTTTTAACAATTTCATGCTAAATACGTTGAAAATTAAAAAATTTAATTTGTTTAACTTAATACTTCTTAAATTGGAAGTTACATTATTTTTATACTAAATACTTTAAACATCCTTGTAAGGCTTCAAAATTTTATTTCAAAATCTTGAGAAATGTAGAAGTAGTTTTAAATTTATTCAACGTTAAACTTAATTAAAATTATTTTTCGAATTTTTAAATATCTTTTAAAATGAAAAGAAAGTTCTCTATAACATTTAGAAACCCCTGGAAAATTAAAGAAAATTCTTAAAATCTTCCACATTCTTTTTTAACAATCTTGGAAATCTTAAAATCTTTTTGAATATTATTTTTAAATAATATTCCAAACTGTAAAATTATTTTAAATTTTCCTACGAATCGTACCAAGAAGTTTTTATTCTTTTGAACCTTTAAATTATATGAAATCATTTCAAGCTTTAAATTAATTTTGAATGTTTTTAAAACATCTAAATGCGTTTTAAAATAATTTAATTTTTTCTATACAATTAATAAGTTTTCAATTGCTATTTGAACAACTAAATTCAACAATTTCACTTACAAATGTAACATTTTTAAAAAAAAAGAACCATCAAAATTGAAACGTTCGAAGTTTAAAAGCTCTTCCAAATTTTAACGATTCAAGGCTTTCTATATTAAACAATTCAGTTTCAAATTGTTAATTTAAAAATATTTAGTTTCAATTAATTATTCTTAAATGAACCGTCCAATATTGCTACATATGAAATATTAGTTCTTTTTTCTTTTATTAAAAAATGTTTAATCGAATGCATAAAAAATGGATTATTTCAAACTGAAAAAATATTTTAAATTTAAGGAAAGCTTTTAATTACAAATACATTATTGTAAAGTTATTTTTAATATAAAAATAGTTTATAAAGTTTTAGGCAGACGTTTACATTATTTAATGACTAGGATTTCGAACTGAAATAGTTAATTTTTTCCACGTTAAATTCTGGAAAATTCTGAATCTTGAGCGGGTTTCGAATCGTTTTGTAAAGTGAATTATTGTTCCCTTTTAATACCTAAATTACATATTCAATTTAAAAATATTTTATTTATATTTACTGTTAATAAAATGCAAATATTTTTAATACAAAATGCTCACCTTTAAACGTTTTTAATTTTTAGTTTATTAAGTCTTCAAGACTGCATTTTGAAATTCTCTAAATTAAAAATAAAAACCTAAAATGAAAAATTTCTAAAGTAAACGATTTTTA
>NW_022873994.1:0-1373 GCF_010883055.1 Belonocnema kinseyi
GAAAAGAACAAAATTTGGAGTTTCTCAAGAATTTTGAAATATTAGGAAAACCATAAAAATTCCTGGGTAGATTTAAAATCATTTTTTATTTTGAAAAAGTACACAACTCAAAGAGAATGTTTAAAATTATTTCAAACGATTTACAATATTAGAAAAAATCTGGAAGCTCTTAAAACAATTTTGTGTGCAGGATTTTACAAAAATGTTAGGAAAAATGGGAATCAGTCTAAAAGACATTTAAAATTTCCGAAAAATTTTAAAAATAATGTAAAAAGATTTGAAATAATTTTAAAGAGAATTGATACTTTTGATGATTTTGAAATGTTTTGAAATGTTAACTTTTTATTTTGAAAATTACATAATTTTAAGAACACATGCGCTTTGAAAGAAAAAAATGTTCTGTCTAAATTTTCTTCGTACCTACATAATAACCTTTGGGGATTTTTTAAATTTAGTAATATCTTATTGTCCGGAATTTTATTTATTTTATTTTTCGTGAATTTCCCAATTCGACTTTTATATTTCGGGACTTTTATAATTTCGGGAATTTTATTATTTGGTTATTTTTTAATTTACGAATTTTACAGTGTCGGAAATTTTATTTTTCGGTATTTTTCAGTCGCTTTGTCCGAAAAATAAAATTCCCACATCACTGTAAAAATTCCGAAATTATAACATTGTCGAAATATAAAAGTCCCCAATTGGAAAATTCTCGACAATTTACAATTATACCGAATTTGAAAATTGCCGACAGAAAATTTCCGAATTATACAATATCTGGGCTAGACAACTCCCTAATTTGAGCAATTAAACAATAGTCTGCTAAAAAATTTTTTTTGAATAGCATAATAAAATATTTTTACCGAAGAAAAAACTTTTTTAATGTTTAAAGTTTCTAAAAATTATTATTTGAATTTAAAATAATAATATTTGAACAAATGTATTTTTGGACAAAATAAGTTTTTTGAAAATTTTCATTGTATTTTTGTACATTACAGAAAACGCTTGTAAAAATTAAATTATTATTTAAAAAAAGAAAATAAAAATCGCATTAAATCAGCCTGCATTGAATCCAGCAAAGTTTGCTTCATTTGAAGCTCACGTGTTTTAAATTTCTGTTTGTATCACATTTTTTATACGATTATTGCTATTTTAAATTTGAACAATAATTTGAAAAAATTAAACATCAAACAAAATTTCTATAATAAAAATATTTGATTATTGTATTTTTAATGAATAAGAAATATTAATCACAAAACTGTTTTCTCAATTACTGAAATTCGGGAATTTTCTAGTTTGTATATTTTATCATTAGACAGCATTCGGCCTGGAGTTTTATTATTCGGGAGTTTACAGGGTCGAAAATAAATAAT
>NW_022873995.1:0-1003 GCF_010883055.1 Belonocnema kinseyi
TTAAAATTTCTCAGGATCCAGAATTGAGAACACGAACATAATCTGAAAATTTTTGGATTTTAGATTTTTTGCACAGCGATATGAGAAATTTTGTCTTAAGTTCTATTGCGGGAGAAGATTGTGTGCTAAAATTACACCCGAAATAATATCCGCAGCTGTAACCGAGTGGCTAAGGCGTCTGACTAATAATCAGATCTCCTGTGGTGTGTAACTAGAAATCAGATTCCACTAAGGAGCGAATGTTCGAGTCCTAGCGACCAAGGAATTTTTTTTTTTTTTTGACTATATAGCGGAATATCTTTTTCAACGTATCTGTCAAGTTTCTATGAATTTTGCTTGTATATTTCCATAACGATATGAAATATATTTTACGTCATCGCTTTTAGCTGACATAATTTTATCAGAAAAAATCGTCCATTCATTTGTGCACTGTTCATAACCTAGACATTGATTAATAATATTTTCTGAAAAAAGTTGCAAATTAATATTCTTTCTGCAATTGACTGAAAGCCCAATGTTAATTACTAGAAGATCACATTTGCTGATCCATGATATGATGTATTTTTAATATATCTCAGGGTTCAGAATTGAGAACATGAACCTTATCTGAACATTTTTGGATTTTCGATTTTTTGCACAGCGGTATGAGAAATTTGTTCTTAAGTTGTATTGCGGGAGAAGATTCTGTGCTAAAATCACATCCGAAATAATATCCGCAGCTGTAGCCGAGTGGCTAAGGCATCTGACAAAAAATCAGATCTCCTGTGTTGTCTGACTAGAAATCAGATTCCACTAAGGAGCGAATGTTCGAGTCCTAGCGACCGAGGAATTTTTTTTTTTTTTGACCATATAGTGGAATATCTTTTTCAACGTATCTGTCAAGTTTCTATGAATTTTGATTGTATATTTCCAAAACGCTATGAAATATATTTTATCTCGTCACCTTTACGCTATCTTAATTTTAGCACAAACAATCGTCCATTTATTTGCACGCCGCTCATAA
>NW_022873996.1:0-1376 GCF_010883055.1 Belonocnema kinseyi
CCAACAATGCCGACCAATCTAGAGCTGGTGGAGCCAATGAAAATGGATTCAATGCGATGGATCAGCGGGATCTCGTGACCTTCGGGTGGACGGAGCGACTGAGTCACGTCCTGCTAGACTGCTACGATGCGAGTGTGGCCCGTGAACGGGGTTACATGGCACGGCTGCATGCTCTGTGGTGCGAGAAACACCCGGAGCTATCGCACTTTTTGCAGCAACGTCTGCTAAACCATGCTGAACTACTCCGTAAAAGGGGCTATGTAAGCGGAACGCCTACTCTACCACAGCTAGAACAAGCCGGCAACAAAGAAAGAGAGGCGACACTAAGACCAACCGCGGGCAGGCATCCAATAGATAAAGAGCGATGCTTTACGACCCGGAGAAACATCAACACCAAGGTTTCACTGAAGCCTAAAGATCTGGCTGAAATGGATGACGAGCTTCGTGGACATTTCTCCGGTGAATCCGACCTCTGGGCTATCAATTATTGTGTGTATAATGCAGAGAGCTTTGGCCGATGCGAACCGTAAAACAAAACCAACGGCTGATCATAAGACCAAAAGACGAATGCATCAACTTGCCATAAAGATAGGCTGGGCAAGACAGTACGCGTCCCGCATTCAATGTGTGATTGACTACATCACATTTGGCAGAAATTTTACCGCCAAGGTTCGACAATTCGCGCGCGAACTCCGGACCCGTTATCACACACTTAACAAATCAAAGCTGCAGACCATCAGGAAGCATATTGTTGAGAGAATACGGATACTATCTGACGCTAAGAGAAGTCTAGAGCGGAGGGAGAGATGGGTTAGAGAAAATCAACAGTTTCTCTCTGACCCATCTCGACTCTTCCAAGACCCTCCAGTTACTGTCGAACACCCACCCAAACCAGAAGAGGTCGAAGTATTTTGGAGAGAAGTCTACGAAGTTCAGCATAGACTGGACGAAGACTCAGAAAATATAAATAGCTTTAAGGAGTTATGTGTTGCCCTCATAACATCTGATAAAGAATGCCCACCCATCACTACCGAGGAGGTAAAAAAAGTATTAAGAGCGATGAAGAACTATTCCGCACCGGAACCAGATTGTATCATAACCTTCTGGTGGAAGAAGTTTTCTTCAACCCATCAGCATTTGGCCCGTATGTTCACCTCATATTTGAAGTCGGAAGAGCCGATTCCAGAGTGGTTGGTGGAAGGGCGACACCCTGAGCCCACTCCTGTTTTGCCTTACATTATTGCCACTATCTCTAGCACTACGTCATTCCGACAGGTACTTGTGCGGCAAACCTGCAGATCGAAAGTACAAGATCACTCATGTATTTTACATGGACGATCTTAAGATCTATGCTAAAAACAGAGAGCAACTGCATC
>NW_022873997.1:0-1050 GCF_010883055.1 Belonocnema kinseyi
ATGGATTTTGGGGGGAATCGAAGTAGCTTAGGACAGGAGGAAAACACTGCTACTGCAGTATTTGTAAACCTGGTACCATCTGATGAAAGTAAACCTGGCGAACCTGGCAAGCTGAAAGAGTTAGAAGATAGGGAAGAAAGCTGGCTCAGAGAACTGATAGCAACTATAAACGCTGCAGACTCTCACTGTAAGAAGGTCACGAATACCCAAAATGACATCAAGGGCAATGTGGAGAAGGCCAAGAATCTTCTTGATAGGATCGTTGCCGTGAGGTCCAGCATTAAGACTTATAAATACAACAGTGGTTCCAAAGACTCGGGAGTGCAGCTGAGCAATAGCAAAAGTAACACAACGGAGAATCTACCTGGGACTCAGGCCAAAAGGAAGGGACCTCTGTCAAGCACACCGAGTCCCGAAGGGTCAGGAGCCTCGAGGCCGACGAAAAAAGCACAGATGGATGAAAACCACTCAGGCTGGATTGAGGTCGGCCGAGGAAAAACAAGAAAAGAAAAGCAAGAGAGGAGCAATGAGAATGAAAATCCCAAACAGAAAGAGGGCATAAGGCTGAAAAAGGCAAGACCTGAAGCAGTGATAATCACGCCAATAAGTGGTGTCAGCTTTGCCCAAATCGTCAAAGACATTAGAAATCGAGTCAAACCAGACGATATGAATGTTGAAATCAGGGCCGTTAAGAAGACCCGGCAAGGAAATGTGCTTCTGGAACTTGGAGCTTCTAGCGAAAACCGAGAAAAGTTCAGTGATGCACTAAAAGAGGTCATCAAAGAAACTGGGGATGTTCGGCAGGCAGCGCCGCGTGCACAGATCCAAATAAGGGATCTAGATGTCGCTACTACTGCAGAGGAAATAATAGAGGCTCTGGCGAGTGCCCTAGGAGAGGAAGCTATCCAGAACGTCACGGTTAATATGACCAAAACGGAGTTTCGAGTGGTTTAATGGCTTTTGTGGTATTGAAAGAGCCAGATGCTATCAGGGCAAGTCAGCTAGGCCATATCAAAATTGGATGGGTTAGTTGCAGGGTACGATTAAAAG
>NW_022873998.1:0-1322 GCF_010883055.1 Belonocnema kinseyi
ATAATATCCATATTATATACATCTAAAAAACATAACCTCAAAATCGACTCATGCATAAAATTAAGAATAATGCGAAACATCAAAATCGCCGATTTCTTTCATTTCTTTCTGATGGGAATCGAGATATAAATAGAAGACCACCGAAGCATGGACATAGAAAACACGGGACTAGGCATGCCATCCTAACTTGGCGAGCGGGGTTGAATCCACGGGAGGGGGGAGAATTCCACAAGTGGGGAGCGCCGCCATCTTACGATATGCCATTTGATTTTGCGCACGAGCATTTTTGCCGAAAAACTGTGCATGAAAATATAAACATGTAAGCGCTGCCATGTTTGTTGCGGGACATCAAAATGTGGTGGTTCTCCCCCCTCATTGCATCACCCCCGCAATGGCATGCCTAGTCCCTTGTTTCCTATGTCCATGCTACCGAAGCATGGACATAGGAAACACGGGACTAGGAATGCCATCCTAACTTGGGCGAGCGGGGTTAAATCCACGGGAGGGGGGAGAATTCCATGAGTGGGGAGAGCCGCCATCTTACGATGTGCCATTTGATTATGCACACGAGCATTTTTGCTGACAAACTGTGCATGAAAATATAAATATGGGCGCTGCCATGTTTGTTGCGGGACATCAAAAGGTGGCGGTCCTCCCCCCTAATTGCATAACACCCGCAATGGCATGCCTAGTCCCTTGTTACCAAAGATATTATAAACGTAGATGCGGTGCGAGCTTAGTTACCCGCCATAAATATAGACGGCGCGTCCGGCGAAAAAAGTCACTTCCCCTCTACCCACCGCTCCACGTAAATACCACCATCCCATACAGTTTGCCAACAGCCACTTGGAGCGCTGTAAGCATCTTTCGGCACACCTTCGAGGCGCACTGATGGTAAACTTAGCTTGGACAAGAACCATTAAAATTAAAATTAAATTGCCAACATTTCATAACAAACTTAAAATATCCACGCTTTGTAAGACATGGTTATTTTAATAGATACCAGAGAGAAAATTAAATTTATAATTTATATTTCTGTTTCATATATTTTGTAATATTCCTAAAGTTATTTGATTATTTTCAAATATATCTTTGTTATTTCTCATATTTTGATATTCTTTTATAAGTAACAATTTCTTTACTTCACCATATTATATTTTCCTTCGAACAGATAAAACTTTTAGTACAATATCTATACATTGTTCTTTAATATTATTAAATGTTTATTTTTATATTTGTACAGTTTGCAATTTCTAGAGATATTTTAGTCTATTCGACTAATGAATTTCCCGCATGTATTTTAAAATTTCTTAATTATTATG
>NW_022873999.1:0-1191 GCF_010883055.1 Belonocnema kinseyi
TTATATGTGACATTTATTTTCGTCTTAATTTTGTCAAATTGGTGCAACCAACTTAAACCCCAAAGAACTACCCCCTGTGTGAAAAAACACCATGACGGGGCCAGCGGAGCGCGTCGCTGGCCCCGACAGTGTTTTTTTTGAGAAATGAGATACGTCCAGTGATGTACAAATTCAAAATTTTATTATACAAATTTGAAAAAATTCGGCACTAAATAATTGGCCGAAAAAAAGTTACACTTGCATCAGTGGTGGGGCCAGCGAAATGGTCCTGCGTCATTGAGGCTACAGTATACTGTATACCAGGATCTCATAACCTTGATCTTACCTTTTGGAATACATACGTCGCCTCAGTTGCTGCGTTTTTACCCCGTAAACATTGTTAGATTGCAGCACATGGCTGCATAATCTTACTAATAGCAATACCACAATAATCCGGAGCTAACTACCACAGCTGATACGTAATCTTGAGGATTTTTCACCTCATTAAAGAGACGCAACGTTTTGGGGTAATTTTGAGTAGCCCTTTCCCCCTTGCTCTCTTAACAGAAATTCTAAATTTCAAGAGATGAGACTATACCGAACGAATAGCTCGCGCCCTGATTTTTTTATTCAACAACGTTTTTTTTTTCTTATTTAGATATTTCAAATGTACAACGCAGAACTGCCGAGCAACAGCAAACAAAGTGGAGCACAATTCCATTGAACTTCGTCGTCGACACTCCGATCACTGTTTTAGAGATGAAGATCAGGATAAGTTGTTGGAAATGAAGGAATTTATGAAATCGGAATGTCAAGCAAGTGGACGAAAGTTCAAAAAATTTTTTGATAATGATTGTATAATGTATGTCTGAATGCTCTCTATTATTTTTAATTTAAATTGATTGAATGTAAATAATACAGGTTTTTAAATATTATTATAATATTCCATTTCAGCTATCGGGATGCCGCTGAGCTCGTCACATTTAAAGGCATCAGATCAACCATGCGTAGATGGAGGCGAGAGGTGTATCCAACTAACCCTCCTTCGATGCACGTGTTCGCTAACGACCTGGATGCGGATAAATACAAAAATATTTTGATTTCAGAAAATCAAGAAGATAACGTGATTAATGAGAATATAGAAGACGACGAGGGAAACATCCATGTAATGTTTTATAACAAACAATTTGTACAAAAATATGGAAAAATCCC
>NW_022874000.1:0-1057 GCF_010883055.1 Belonocnema kinseyi
TAATGTAGTCTTCGATTTTTAGGCTCCTCGAAAGTACCCACTCTAATTTTTGGGCTTCAACCCTTAACGTATAAAATCAACCCATCTCTACCACGTATATATCACTTTGTCTAAAAAAATATTTTTGAGAATTGTCTTATGTTAATGTAGTCTTCGATTTTTAGGCTTCTCGAAAATACCCACTCTCATTCTTGGGCTTCAACCCTTAACGTA
This sequence comes from Belonocnema kinseyi, assembly GCF_010883055.1. Lineage (NCBI taxonomy): Eukaryota > Metazoa > Arthropoda > Insecta > Hymenoptera > Cynipidae > Belonocnema > Belonocnema kinseyi. The sequence goes on from NW_022874000.1 coordinate 214, forward strand.
TAAAATCAACCCTTCTCTACCACGTATATATGACTTTGTCAAGAAATAATGTTTTTGAGAATTTTCTTACGTTAATGTAGTCTTCAATTTTAGGCTCCTCGAAAATACCCACTCTAATTTTTGGGCTTCAACCCTTAACGTATAAAATCAACCCTTCTCTACCACGTATATATGACTTTGTCAAAAAATAATATTTTTGAGAATTTTCTTATGTTTATGTAGTCTCTGATTTTTGGGCTCCTCGAAAATATCCACTCTGATTTTTGGGCTTCAACCCTTAACTTATAGAATCAACCCTTCTCTACCATGTATATATGACTTTGTCAAGAAATAATATTTTTGAGAATTTTCTTATGTTAATGTAGTCTCTGATTTTTGGGCTTCTCGAAAATATCCACTCTAATTTTTGGGCTTCAACCCTTAACGTATAAAATCAACCCATCTCTACCACGTATATATGACTTTTTCCAAAATAATAGTTTTGAGAATTTTCTTATGTCAATGTAGACTCTGATTTTTGGGCTTCTCGAAAATATCCACTCTAATTTTTGGCTTCAACCCTTAACGTATAAAATCAACCCTTCTCTATCACCTATATATGACTTTGTCAAGAAATAATATTTTTGAGAATTTTCTTATGTTAATGTAGTCTTCGATTTTTAGGCTCCTCGAAAATACCCACTCTAATTTTTGGGCTTCAAACCTTAACGTATAAAATAAACCCTTCTCTACCACGTATAAATGGCTTTGTCAAAAAATAATATTTTTGAGAATTTTCTTATGTTAATGTAGTCTTCGATTTTTAGGCTCCTCGAAAGTACCCACTCTAATTTTTTGGCTTCAA
>NW_022874001.1:0-1090 GCF_010883055.1 Belonocnema kinseyi
AAAGGTGTTAAGAGATTGTAAAAGATATCGAAGGATTTCTCAGATTTCAAAGCAATTTCAAGCAACTCTAGAGAGATGAAGGGAGTTTGCAGATGTATTCTGTGTGAAGTTTACTTGTACAGAATTACGAGTAGTCTGAACTGTTCCTTTGTAGTTTGTATACTTTTTACATTTTTACATTAATCCTTAAATATTTTTGTATAATTTATTACAAATTGGAGTTCCCCGAACCTTTATTCTTCTTCTTATTTGCTGCTTGTCATAGTGCCGAACCGTGAACTGCGCAGCTTTGCTCACCTTGCAATGTACTCTCTCTCTCGCCCCCTTGGACCACCTTGCCCATTATGTCAGGTTTCAGTAAAGCGAGGTCCCAGTGTAATGATTTTCTTTAATGAATGAACTATAGTTGTAAACAAATTTCAAAGAGATTCATCATAAGAAAATTATTGTAGACTTATACTGATTTTTCTATCATATTTGTCATTAAGGGCATGTGACACAGCTAAATACCTATATTACCGACCACAGTTTTTCAGTTCACTGAATGTTTTTTTGAACCTAAGAACGTTTTTTGTAAATAAAATATCGAGCTGAAACTTTGGGAAATGTATTAGAGTAAAATAAAGTATGTTTAGGTACTGCATTTTAGTAGGAACTTCACTGAAAATTATTTCATCTTTTTTCTGAACCTCAACATTTTTTGAACGTTCGAACTTTTTTTATATATAAAATATCGGTCTCAAACTTTGAGAAATGCAAGAGCCGAAAGAAAACTACGTTTAAGTACAAAGCTTAACAATAAAAGATGTAAAAAAATATATTTTAACAATCAATTCCAACGGCATCAGCCGGAAACATTGTACACGAAAATACGAAACCTGGCGGCCACTAGACGAGGCTCTAGAGGGTTCGTATTTTCGTGTACAACGTTACCGGCTGATGCCGTTGGAACTGATTGTTAAAATATATTTTTTTACATCTTTTATTGTTAAGCTTTGTACTTAAACGTAGTTTTCCTTCGGCTCTTGCATTTCTCAAAGTTTGAGACCGATATTTTATGTATAAAAAAAGTTCGAACGTTCAAAAAATG
>NW_022874002.1:0-1536 GCF_010883055.1 Belonocnema kinseyi
ATTGGCTACTTTGGGTGAAAATTCAAAAAGTTACAGAATTTTCAAAATTTCTGAGACAATTTTTTTCAAAATTTAAAAATTCCATGTACGGGTATTCGTAATAATTGGAAATCCGAACAATTTACCTCATCGACTTCTTTTGATAAAAAGAATATTATCAGAATTATAGCGTTTTCAACAAATTAAAAAAAATAACAAAATGAAAATTGTAAACTAACCAGCACGAGACTTGAAAAAAAAACTCGAGAGAAGAAAAACGTTGCTTTTTGAGAGCCCTACAAGATTATCATAACAACTTTTCAGATTGTTTTGAATAATCGAAAATTCAAATTTTGAAAAGTTTTCCAAAAGATTTTTATCAATTACTTTTTGATACGAAGGGTAGTTTTTGTTTTATTCGTAAAAAAACTACATTAAAAATATAAAATATAAGTGTTTGGACAAACGACATAAGCAATGAAAAAAATAAATAGATAAAACTTGTTTACCTTAAAAAAGCTAATGAATGTGTTATTAATCTAAAATGCTATTAACAATTTTCTGTGTTATTAATGTTACTAATGTCGCAACATTTCGGAAATATGAACATTTTCTTCGAGACATTCGATAAGCACACATAAGGAGAATACATACATAAAGAATAAATAATAAGGAGTAAATGAAAACAAATTCACGAATTGGATAATTTTTGGATGAAACCAGACATAATCAAGGATGTTCAGAAATCATGAATTAAAATTCACCTATAAAGCACCAAGGTTCAAAATGTCATTCTTTGAGTATCGCGATTTTTTTTACAATTATAAAATGTCATATACATAAAAAGTTAAACTTGACGTACCAAAAAAATAAGTAAGGAAAGAAGATAAACAAAGCAACCTCGCAATCCCTTTAATGCATGTTTGTTTTCTTTATTTTGCCCTTTGTTATTTCTCAATTTTTTAATTCATAAAAAATATATTTGTCAATATTTTTGTGTTAATTTAACAAAGATTGTCCAAATGACAAAATTTAATTTAGATTGTGTCAAAATATAAATGCAATAACAAAATGATTATGAACTGAAAAAAATTTAAATTTCAAATTGGATAAGCACGAAATTACAATTTCTCTTTAAGATTCAAAGCTAAAGTTCAAATGCAAACGCATTTTCTGGTAAATTTTAGCTTTTCAATTTTCACAACACTCATCCTTGGGAAGGTAAATATAAAAAATAAATACGTTTCCGGTTGAAAGCAAGGTCCAGTAGTACAGCTTAAACTATTTGGAAATAATCTTTTTTGGGCAAAAATTATAAGCCCTTTTTATAAATTATTTTATAAATAGCTGTTTCCTTTATCAAGAAATCACAAACAAAAAATCAGATTTTATAATTGTGTTTCTTTTCACTTCTTTCTACTCCAAAATATTTATTAGATGGAAGAAAATTGTTTATTATACACAAAAAGTATTTAAAAAACAGTTTTTAAACAACTTGAAAAAAAGTTCAGAGGTTTAAATTGTTCAATATATAATAAAAACGCTATAAACAGAAAA
>NW_022874003.1:0-1217 GCF_010883055.1 Belonocnema kinseyi
GAAGTATCTTTTTTTAAATGAGTAATTTTATTTTTGAGAACTTTTTATAATTTTTTTAAATACTATGCATATTTTCAATAAAATGTTTTATGCGGAAATATGCATTTGTTTTCAGTTATTTTCATTTCAAATTCGAACAATTATGTAAAATAAATTTGTACATGAAACAAAATTTCTTTGATGTCAATATTTTATTATTTTATTTTTTTGAATACTTATTTAAAAATCATTTTTTAATTGTTTAAATTCAGGAATGTACTAGTTCGGATATTTTATAATTCAAAAATTTTTTGTCGTAAATTTTAAATTTCGATAATAATATAAGCTGTCGGAAATGTTATTATTTGGGAATTTTTCAAATCGGGATTCTTCTATTTCGACAATCTTATAATTTGGGGAATTTTATTATTCGTTCATTTTACAGTGCGGGAAATTTTATTTTTCAGAATTTTTCAGTTGTCCCATATTTTTATACCTTTTGTTGAAACTAAGCAGTTTTTAAAAATAGTAAGTCTAATTTTACTTTCGAAATAAAAAACTCCATTTATTTTTTTATTATTTGAAATTATTCAGAACTATTAAATATATTTTAAAATGATTCTCATTGTTCCTAAAATTGTTATAAAATTCTTTGAAAGAATTTCTTCGTAATCTTTCCAAATTTTGCGAAATATCTTTAAACAATATCTCAAAATTATGTGATTATCAAATTAAAAATTAAAAATTTTGTTTCGAAATGATCAAAAATTGCATCATAATCTTAAAGATTTTGTTTTCACAACTTTGTAAATATTTTGAAATATTGTTAAACATTCCATTAAAATTATGTAGTTTAAAAAAATACAAAATCAAAATTGAGTATGAAAATCATTAAAAACCTTAATTTTTCTTAAAAATGTTTAAAAATATTTTTGATTTATTTTTCAATTTTTCTTAGAATTTTTGAATATCTTTTACAATGTATAAAATTTTTCGTAGTTTTTTTTTTGGATAAAGTTCTTTTAAAAAATTGCTTTAAAATCTTACATTTTTTTTACAATTTTTTTAATGTTTTGAAATGTTTTGAAATATTGTTAATCATGCCAATAAAATTATTTAATTAAAAAAAAAAGTTAAAAATGAATTTCAAAATCATCGAATTACTCAATTTTCTTTAAAATTTTTAAAAATATTTTCTAATTATTTTTGAACCTTTTTCAGAACTTTAATATATCTTT
>NW_022874004.1:0-1111 GCF_010883055.1 Belonocnema kinseyi
ATATTGTTTCTAGATGGGCAAATAAAAGATACATTAATGAATCAGTAGCTTATAGATTGAAAACGCATAGTAGTGTTGTGGCAAAGGCTTATGCACTCCCAAGGGTACACAAACCAGGTCAAACCTGGAGATTAATTGTTTCCACAATTGGATCACCAACTTACAACCTAGCAAAACACTTATCAAATACTTTAAAACTTATTTCAGGAAAAACTGAGTCGTTTATAAAAAACAGTTCGGATCTCAAACAAAATCTTAATAACATTAGAATACCACATACCCATTCATTAGTTTCGTTAGATGTAGTTTCAATGTTTGATAATATACCCCTGGATTTAGCTTTAGATTGTGTAGAAGAAAAATTAAATTTGTATAAAAACTTAACAAAAATTTCAAAAAATGAATTTTTAATTGCCGTTAGAACTGTTTTTAATAATACAGTGTTTTCTTTTAATAATAAATTTTATAAACAGTTATCAGGATGTCCAATGGGATCTCCATTATCTCCCATAACTTCAAATTTAGTTATGGAAGATATTGAAAAAAGAGCCTTATATAGATTATCATTCAAACCAATTTTATATAAACGTTACGTAGATGACATTTTAACAATCGTTCCAACTAACAAAATAATAGAGCTCTTAAATATATTTAATAGTATCGATGAAAACATTCAATTTACTCTTGAAAAAGAAAATAACAACATCTTAAGATTCTTAGATTTGGAAATTAAAAGAATACCTAGTGGAAATTTAATCACAAACTGGTTTAAGAAACCATCTTGGTCAGGTTGTTACCTAAATTATGAATCCCATCATTTGTTCAGTCAAAAAATAGGATTGATTAAAGGTTTAGTGGACAGATGCATAAAATTAAGTGATGTAAAATATAGAAAAGATAATTTAGACCAATTGAAAATCACCTTGCAATTAAAGAATTATCCCTTGCTGTTAATAGAAAATGTCATCAAAGAACGTATTAATGAAATATACAACACTTCCATTATAGGAAAGAAGAAGAAAAAATGGTTACAAAATTACAAAAAAACTGATCTAAAAGTTACCTTACCATATGTTCAAGGCCTTTCTGAAAGATTACGAAGATCCTTAAA
>NW_022874005.1:0-1109 GCF_010883055.1 Belonocnema kinseyi
CAAATAGTTGACTTTTCAGTCAAGAAAGAAATTTGTTTAAATTCTTTACATGTGATGCAAATTAATCGTGTGTTCGACCTCAGTTTAATTACATTCAAAATTGTTTCTTAGCATAATTATATGGGTTGAAATTTTTATTTTAGTACCTTAGAATTAATAATTAATTGTTTACAGCATTTTGAACTTGAAACAGGTGGAAAAAGCCTGAAAGGAATAAAAAACCACCGAAAATGACTTACATAAAAATTTGGGAATAAAAAAATAAAAAGAAGTTCTCCTCGCCTCTAACAAACTAACAATAAATAAAATCATTTTATAGAATGTATACATGAAAACAAAATGGGGGTGCTTTCTGGCCGTGAGTCCCCTCGCCTCTCACAAACCGAAAATAAATAAAAACATTTTATATAAAATATACATTAAAAAATCGGGATGCTTTCTGAGCGTGAGTCCCCTCGCCTCTCACGAATGAAAAATAAATACAAGCATTTCATATATTATATAAATAAAAAACAATTTCGGGGTGCTTTCTGAAGGTGAGTCCCCTCGCCTCTCATAAGCAGAAAATAAATCAAATCATTACATATAATACATAAATAAATACAAATATCGGGGTGTTTTCTGAATGTGAGTCCCCTCGCCTCTCACAAACGAAAAATAAAAACTAAATATACTTCATTCACACACACATTCAATCATCATTCGATCCGGCATGCTGTAAACAATTAATTCTGAATTCTAAGGTACTAAAATAGAAATTTTACCCTATATAATTATGCTAAGAAATAATTTTGAATGTAATTAAACAGAGGTCGAACACACGATTAATTTGCATTACATGTAAAGAATTTAAACAAATTTCTTTCTTGACTGAAAAGTCAACTATTTGGTAAAAAATTTACTTTTTTGGATGACTTCAACTGTTTTTAATAAAAAAAAACTTTTATCTTTTTTTTTGAAAATTCCTTATTTTAGTTAAAGACTGAAAATTCAACTGTTTTGTGAACATTTTTTCTTTTTGGATGAGTTCAACAGTTTTTAATAAAAAATGTAAGCCTTTTTTTATGAAGATTCATAATTTTAAATGAAAATTCATCTCCTTCGTTAAA
>NW_022874006.1:0-1390 GCF_010883055.1 Belonocnema kinseyi
AAACTTAAACTATTCTATTTATTTTTTATTAATTTAAAATTAATCTTCATAGTTGAGAATTCTTTTTTTATAGAATATTTATTCTTCAACGCCCAAATTTGTCTTAAAATTAAATTGACGAAGATATTTTGGATTCTTTCTCAGCATTTTTATAATTCTTTTAAAATTTTCTCTAACAATTTATTTTAAAAAACGAAAAATCCTTTTAAATTTTCATATGAATTTGAAAAATATTCTTTCATTATATTTCAAAATTGTCAAAATATTTTTAATTTGTTCGAAAACCTGACTGATTACATTCTGCATGAATATGATTTTGGTGGATGTTTTCCGTTTGTTATTTGCTGTGAGACCAATAAATGTTGAGCGAAATATAGATTTTTTGAGATTTCGAAAGAAAAATCTTTTTAAGAATTTTGAAAATTTGAAAAGGATAAAAAAGTTCTCTTAAGTTTCATTAGAAAATTTACAATTTTTTATTTTTAAAGTTAATTTAAAGAGAATATTTGAAAAAGATTTCAAGATTTTTAAAGAAAATTATCAAATTTATGAACAAATAATTTTGAGCGAATATTCTACAACTTTTTAAAACATTTTAAAAAATTGTAAAAAAAAATCTGGAAAATTTTAAGGTAATTTTTATAATTTTGCACAAATAAAAAAAATGTGAATAATTCGAATTTATTAAAAACATCATTTTGAAACTTTAACAAATAATTTTAATATTGAGAAGACTTTTAAGAGATGAAAGAAAATTTACATTTTTGAATATTTTGAAATAAAATTTTACATTTGTTTTCAGAATTTGTAAAGGTTTTAAGAAATTAAAATTTTTTGAGTTAAGATTCCGGGGAAAGTTTTTATTTTTTTTAATTTAAAAAGAATTATTTTTAAAAAAAATTTAAAAATATTTTGAAATTATTTAAAACATAAAAAATGCGTCGAATCAAGAATCCGGTAAAACAAAAGTATCAACACTTACAAATTTCCGAGAAAAATAAATACTATAAACCACCCAGCTCACGGTCGTGAGACTTGGCCATAGGTGTGATTTATCGCGTATATTCTTGGAGCTGGTGTCATTTTTAGTTGACCGTTGCTGACAGTAGGACCACGCAGTGGTTGTTTAATCTTTTTTTTATTTTTATATACAATATTTCCTAAATTCATATAATTCGATATAATTTTTTATATATTTCAGACAATTTAAAATTATTAAATTAGAATAGTCCGCAAAGTGTGATTTTGTTTTGAATTCGCACAGTTTGTTGAAATGATATTGGTAGGACGAAGGGGAATCTTCGATTCTTTCAGATTCTTAGCACCTTCAGTTCGCAGATCCGGCGGAGAGTTTCCGAGAAATGTTATTCCCCGCTAAACAAATGCAATA
>NW_022874007.1:0-1781 GCF_010883055.1 Belonocnema kinseyi
CAAACGTAGGGAACAATGAAGTTAATCCAATAAATTTGTCATCGGTCAAGCGACGAATTTTATTCCTCTAGAGCTAAGGCTTCGCTGGTAGAAGTTGTGAAGAAAATTTAGGTCCGTGCAATAAAAAATGCAAATATCGCGAATGTCTTGAAAAAGAAGGACATCAGACAAAAAAGAAGGACAGAAGGGCAAACATCGAAAAAGAAGGACGTCTCGTCACCCTGAGATTAATGTACATGCACTTGATAAGTATTGGTCGTTTTGGACAATTCGAAAATTTATAACGAAGTTTTTGAGCTCAAAGTTGTGAAAACTTCGTGCTCAGTTTGGGATTTGAATTTATACGGAATGAGCTATGATTCTATATTTATCAGAAGTGGCAAAGACTGACGAAATTTTCTATCCAAAAATCATTTCGATACGACCATTAATACCGGAGTAATCGCGATTACTACTACTAGGCAAACTCGTCTCGCGCGCTCAGGACGTTCTAATTTCCAGGGACTCAATTGAGGAGTTCTGGACAAGAAGGCGACAGGCGCTCGAGAACGAGTAAAAGTATTGTCCAGGCAGGAATCAAAAGTAAAATTCGAAATTTGAAAAAACCAAAAATATAGTTAGATAGCTCTTGAGAAATACACCTGAGTCTCCATTTACAGTTTTTCTCTCGGGCTGTAAATTTTCCAGTAAATAAATAAAATCTGACTTTTTTAAAATTGAAAAACAATGTTTTTTTCACATTCAACTCGGCGTAAGTAATTCGTTTATCAACTAATTAACAAATTTCTTTTTGAGTTTTATTCGCGACACTCTAGCGGAGGCTACAGTGTCCAAAAAGGGTCGAAAGTTAATTTCTAATGTTTTTTTTAATCCGAATGAAAAACAACGTTTTTAGACTTTCACATTAAAAAAGTGAGCGAGGAAGTTTGAGCTACGGCGAACTTCAAGTGAACGAATTTACCGCCAATGTATTGGCTAACTTTTTGGGAAATCTCAATTCGATTTGATTTTTAGTTCCATAATTACAGCGAGTATATTACGAGCTTGCGACGCGACAGTCAGGATTTTTCAGGGGACGCCGCCGGAACGCTGACTAGTGCGAGCGAGTGGACGAAACAAAGGATGGGCAAGGAGGATGTTTCAGTCTTCAGGTGAGGTCCCCTGAAAAATCCTGTGGTGTCGCGTCGCGAGCTCGTAATAAACTCGCTGCAATTATGGAACTAAAAATCAAATCGAATTGAGATTTTCCAAAAAGTTGGCCAATACTTTGGCGGAAAATTTCTTTTGCTTGAAGTTTGTCGTAGCTCAAACTTCCTCGCTCACTTTTTTAACATGAAAGTCTAAAAACGTGGTTTTTCATGCGGATTAAAAAAAAAACATTTGAAATTAACTTTTGACTATTCTTGGAAACTGTAGCCTCCGCTGGAGTGTCACGAATAAAACTCAAAAGAAATTTGTTAATTAGTTGATAAACGAATTATTTACGGCGAGTTGAATGTGAAAAAACATGGTTTTTTCAATTTAAAAAAGTCAGTTTTTATTTATTTACTGGAAAATTTTCAGCCCGAGAGAAAAACTGTAAATGGAGACACAGGTTTATTTTTCAAGAGCTATCTAACTATATTTTTTGTTTTTTCAAATTTCGAATTTCACTTTTGATACCTGACGTCACAGCCTGGACAATAACACAGGCCGACAAAATTTGACAAAGGTCCGGAACCAGAGACCAGACCTAGTATACCCGAAGGTTTTTGCTGCGCTGAATCCGAATCCGACCTCAG
>NW_022874008.1:0-1287 GCF_010883055.1 Belonocnema kinseyi
CTCGGTGGCTGGGTTATGAACCACCCGTGTTTCATGCTAGAGTTGTATCAGAACTGTCAAATATTATTCGATACATTAAGAAAAAGTGTTTTTATGTAATATTATTCTATTTGTGTGACGTTCATGTTCATTCATTTTGATTTTTAGCCATGTCAACCTTACAAGCAACCTTCGCAACAACAAAAAAGGCTGCCGTATCCAAAGAAATTAACTTCAATGCGTTGTTGGCTGCCATTAAAGATAATTTGTTGAAGAAAAAAGCCATACGAGCGGCTGCCCTTGAATATGGAGTCGATAGGATCACGCTGACCCGTCACGTGAAAAAAGTTTCCGACCATTTTACGGATATTTCTACCGTCAGTGATGTTGATTTGTTGGAATTCATCCGCACTTCCAATACGCACATTCCGTCGAACATGGTATGGTTATTAACTCTTTTGAATCGTTGTTTTAACGTGATTCTTCTTATATCGGGGAGTATTATCATATTTTTCGCATTACATTTTATTAGAAATTTCAATGGATTTTCCTTGTTTTCCTTCCAGGTTTTCTCTCCCTCGCAAGAAAAAGTCCTTGTTGAATATATCCTGAAGTGCGTCAATCATTATTATGGCCTCAGCATCAATGAATTAAAGGAATTGGCGTATCAGTTTGCAGTCAAACTCAAAGTCGATTATCCTGAATGTTGGAATGAGAACTCGAAGGCTGGTCGTATGTGGTACCGAGGTTTCATGAAACGCAATAACATGCTAACGTTGAGGACACCCGAGCAGACGTCAATGAACCGAGTTAAAGCTTTTTGCAAGGCAAACGTAGATACGTTTTTTTTAAAGTTGGGTCAGTTGCTTGACAAACACCACTTTGACAGCACTTCCATTTACAACATGGATGAAAGTGGATTCTCAACGGTACCAACGAAAATCGGCAAAGTTATTGCCTTGAAAGAGGCGAGGCGCGTTGATCAATTGGAAGCTGCTGAGAGAGGCACCATGATTACGATGGCTCTCTCTGTGAGTGCGAGTGGGAAGTTTATTCCTCCTTTTTTTTTGTTTCCGCGCAAGAACATGCAGGCGTGTTTCATGGACAATACTTCAAGTGGTGCAGCAGGATTCGCCAATTCATCTGGATGGATGTGCCAAGAAGAGTTTGTACGTTTCATGGAGCACTTCATCAAGTTCGTCAAGCCGATAATCGCTTCGCCAGTTTTGTTGTTGTTGGACAACCACGCGTCTCATCTATCGGTTGATGCCTTGGATTTGGCGGCTGCAAATGGGGTTCACATACTCT
>NW_022874009.1:0-2164 GCF_010883055.1 Belonocnema kinseyi
GTATGTCAATCAACAGCAAATAATCAAAAGTGCAAATATTGCATTATTTTTCTAGTGTTTTGGTAGAAGAAAACACTTTTTTACCGAAATCTACGGGAAGATAAATTCACTAATAATCACTTTTATTTTATTGATATTAAAACTGTAGTTTCGGATATAATTTAATTTCGAGAGAAGCCAGCCATATACAAAGGTATGTCAATCAACAGTAAATAATCAAAAGTGCAAATATTGCATTATTTTTGGAGTGCTTTGGTAGAAAAAAACACTTTTTTACCGAAATCTACGGAAAGATAAATTGGTTAATAATCACTTTTATTTTATTGATATTAAAACTGTAGTTTCGAATATAATTTAATTTCGAGAGAAGCCCGCCAAATAGAAAAGTATATCAATCAACAGTAAGTAATCAAAAGTGCAAATATTGCATTATTTTTCGATTGTTTTGGTAGAAGAAAACACTTTTTTACAGAAATCTACGGAAAGATAAATTGATTAATAATCACTTTTATTTTTTTGATATTAAAACGGTAGTTTCGAATATAATTTAATTTCGAGAGAAGCCCGCCAAATAGAAAAGTATATCAATCAACAGTAAATAATCAAAAGTGCAAATATTGCATTGCTTTTTATGGGTTTTGGTAGAAAAAAACACTTTTTTACCGAAATCTACGGAAAGAGAAATTGATTAATAATCACTTTTATTTTCTTGATATTAAAACTGTAGTTTCAAATATAATTTAATTTCGAGAGAAGCCCGCTAAATAGAAAAGTATGTCAATCAACAGTAAATAATCAAAAGTGCAAATATTGCATTATTTTTGGAGTGTTTGGTAGAAAAAAAAACACTTTTTTACAGAAATCTACGGGAAGATAAATTAATTAATAATCACTTTTATTCTATTGATATTAAAACTGTAGTTTCGAATATAATATAATTTCGAGAGAAGCCCGCCAAATAGAAAGGTATGTCAATCAACAGTAAATAATCAAAGGTGCAAATATTGCATTATTTTTGGAGTGTTTTGGTAGAAAAAAACACTTTTTTTCCGGAATCTACGGAAAGATAATTTGATTAATAATCACTTTTATTTTATTGATATTAAAACTGTAGTTTCGAATATAATTTAATTTCGAGAGAAGCCCGCCAAATAGAAAAGTATATCAATCAACAGTAAATAATCAAAAGTGCAAATATTGCATTATTTTTGGAATGTTTTGGTAGAAAAAAAACACTTTTTTAACGAAATCTACGGAAAGATAAATTAATTAATAATCACTTTTATTTTATTGATATTAAAAGTGTAGTTTCGAATATAGTTTAATTTCGAGAGAAGCCCGCTAAATAGAAAAGTATGTCAATCAACAATAAATAATCAAAAGTGCAAATATTGCATTATTTTTGGAGTGTTTTGGTAGAAAAAAACACTTTTTTACCGAAATCTACGGGAAGATAAATTGATTAATAATCAATTTTATTTTATTGATATTAAAACTGTAGTTTCGAATATAATTTAGTGTCGAGAGAAGCCCTCCAAATAGAAATGTATGTCAATCAACAGTAAATAAACAAAAGTGCAAATATTGCATAGTCTTTGGAGGGTTTTGGTAGAAAAAAACACTTTTTACCGAAATCTACGGAAAGATTAATTGATTAATAATCACTTGTATTTTATTGATATTAAAACTGCAGTTTCGAATATAATTTAATTTCGAGAGAAGCCCCCTAAATAGAAAAGTACATCAATCAACAGTAAATAATCAAAAGTGCAAATATTGCATTATTTTTCGAGTGTTTTGGTAGAAGAAAACACTTTTTTACCGAAATCTACGGAAAGATAAATTGATTAATAATCACTTTTATTTTATTGATATTAAAACTGTAGTTTCAAATATAATATAATTTCGAGAGAAGCCCGCCAAATAGAAAAGTATATCAATTAACAGTAAATAATCAAAAGTGCAAATATTGCATTATTTTTGGAGTGTCTTGGTAGAAAAAAACACTTTTTTACTGAAATCTACGGAAAGATAAATTGATAAATAATCACTTTTGTTTTACTGATATTAAAACTGTAGTTTCGAATATAATTTAATTTCGAGAGAAGCCCGCCAAATAGAAAAGTATATGAATCAACAGTAAATAGTCAAAAGTGCAAATATT
>NW_022874010.1:0-1459 GCF_010883055.1 Belonocnema kinseyi
GAGTTAATTTATTCAGGAACAAGCTTTTTGAACAAAAATTACCTTGAGTGAAGCTTTAATATATATTTGTTAATTTTTACAAAAATCGGGCGTTATTTTATTGTAAAAAAAATAATTGGGGGGAGGAGAGACAAATTATAAAAAAAAAATAAAACTTAAAGTTGTACGATTTTAATTTGTAACTAAATAATTTGAGAGGTTTCAATCTAAAATTATCGAACACTTTTAATTTAAAAATTCAGATGTCTCAACTACATATTAAGGGTTTAAATATTTTTGAAAGTGCTGTTCTGGAGACTAAATAGCACTTATTCTTTTATTAAGAAATCACAACCAAAATTGTTAAAAAAAAGTTTTTAAAAGAGTTTTAAAAACCTTAAAGAAGATCAGAGGTTTTAATAGTTCAATATATGTATAGAACCTCTTTAAATTTGAAATTATTCTATACTTTTTCATGTTTGAGCTACAATTATTCCATTTTAGAAGTTATAAATTACAATTGTGAAAAACAAATAAAATGTTTTAATTAATTTATATTTAAAACAAAAAACATTTGTATAATTCAATCTAAATGCAGCTGCAAAGATTTAATTTGAAATGCGTTGAATTCAAGGTATATTTTAAAAAGAAAACTGAAAGCAAAAGATCGACTTTCAAAGGAATCGAAAGAAAGTGACTCGCTGGATTGCAAATGAACATGGAAAATGGTGTATTTTCGCATTTTTAAATTTTAAATTAAAACTTTTTCGCGTTGTAACAATTTCGTGTAAATTGTATTGGTATCTTAAAAGAGTATAAATAGTTTTTAAATTTTCTGAAGTTTACCTTTTTTACATACCTAGATGTCAAAAAAGCCTACCAGTGACTGAAATGAATCAGAAAAAAATCGCCAAGATAGAAGAATAAAAATTGAATGTACAGCGAATTTTTAAATTTTGAATTGTGATTATCTTTAACTTTGTGATATCAAAAATTTCTATACAATTTTTCTTTATTAATACTGTAGGAAAAAATTAACAAGATCGAGCGCCGAGATTATAATTAGAGCAAATTTTCTGTAATTCTATGGGGACGGCTGAAATATCCCGAAAAATAAACTTTCCGACTCGGTAAAACTCTCTGTCCCGAAAAATACAATTCCAAAACTAATAAAATTCTTGAACAGTTTATAATATTAACGAATTTGAAAATTCCCAAATAATAAAAATCCCCAAATAAAATTGTTTCTTAATCAGTATTAATTATTTATTAAAAATACGATAATAAAATATTGTTATCAAATAAATTTTTGTTTAATATATAAAGTGTTAAAAATTGTTTGAATTTAAAATTAAAATTATTTAAAAATTTTATAGACAAATTCATATACAAAAACATGTGTTTTTTAATTAACAATTCGATTTTTCGGAAGAACTTTTGTGATTTAAAAAATACTATATACATTTTCAACGAAAATATC
>NW_022874011.1:0-1620 GCF_010883055.1 Belonocnema kinseyi
TTCGACCATATTGAGGTGCTGCCCTCTTCAACTTTTCGTCGTTTCTATGGCAACCGCGTCCTTCGACCACATTAATGGGCGGGGTGGGGCCGGGGCGCAAACTGAAAGTTGTTGAATTCCAAACCGAACGTGATTTTCTGTTTCTCGCGTTCGCCTTCGACATCACTATAGCAGTATTTGCTATAGCTGAGTTGGTCGGCTGGCTCTGTACGCGAAAAATGTTGTGAACGCTGAATTACCTAATTGTATTAAAATTACAGAGAGCCTAAAATTATTCTTTTTATTATTATTTTTAAATTGATTAATTTCTCTTACGGTTGGTTTGAAAAGAGACATTTTCGGGATAATGAATAAATAGATTTAAAAAAATTCTTTTTGTACTTTAGAATTGTAGTGACATTTCAAAAATTCTTTTTTAAATAAACATAACATTTAAATGAAATTGAGATAAATTTTAAAATTGAATAAAATTTAGTTAAATTCCAAATTTAAATAAAATTTGTTTTAATTGTAGCTAAATTCAACATTTAAATAAAATTTAGATGAATTTAGAAATTAAATAAAGTTTAGTTAAATTAAATTAATTTCTCGTCTGCTGTATTTTAAAAGAGAAATAAACTATTTTGTAAAACTAAATTTAAAGATTAAATACAATTTAGTTAAATTCAGCATTTAAGTAAATTTTAGTTTAAATAAAGTAAAGTTCAGTCAAAAATTGTAGATGTTTTATGGCATTAAATGGTTTTAAATTAAAGTGCAATCTAGTTAAATTAAAATAAAACTGTAGTTAAATTTTAAATTTGAATACATTTTTGAAACCAGTAATATTAAAAATAGTGCATCCGTATTGAAAAAAAATTATTAATGCTATTTACGTAGAATGTAAATGACATAAGATTTTTTCACCAGATTTCACAAATTGAATATTTACTTGCAATTTAGTTAATAAATCGAGCATCATATAAATCATGATGTAGTAAATGAAAGGTGATATAGTAGTGATCTTAAACAAAGTTTGTTTTTAGTATATTTTTTATTCTTAGTTTTTATTAAGTACAATTACAAGTTTATGTACAATACGCATTTTAACCGTTTTATTGGATACAGATATATGGACAAAAAGCTCAGGAAAGTAATAATTAGGATTATAACTGACTCATAAAAATAAAGAATAGATCTAGAGAAGAAATTAGATTAGAAAAAAAGCACGTAGTTTACTGAGCCCTCTCACCAGGAGTATCCTACATTGTGCAGTATTCTAATAAGTAAATTAAATTTATTTGAACCGTATACAAAATTCAAAGAAAAGGCTGAAATGTGAATAATTTTTGGGACAATTGTCACGGTGGCTACTAGACAGAAAAGCAGGAAATAATTCGCCATAATTTTCGAAGCAATTGGGAAATTTTTTGGAATCTTCAAAAATTTTCATTTTCAAATCAAAAAAGGGAACACAATATATTAACCGATTTTAATCAATCAGTTGGATGTCAATCCACAAATTCTTTTCGCTCAGCTCAAACGATTTGACTAATTTAATAATTTTCACCCCGCCATATAATAGATAATGCATACATATTAATATAATTATATTAATTATATTATATCAATAAAAAATGT
>NW_022874012.1:0-1329 GCF_010883055.1 Belonocnema kinseyi
GATTGGAAATATTTCAATAATTTGACAAGATTTTACGGAATTTTCAAAAGTTTCAACGAATTCAAGTATTTTAGACTATCGTAAAAGATTCTAAAGAATTTTTTAAATTTCAATAATTTGAAGGGAGTTTAAAGATTTTAAGGTATATTACAACCTTCCAAGTAATTTTCAAAACTTTCAAAAGGATTTGAAATATCCTGGGTTATTGTAAAAGATTAAAAAATTTTTAAAATAAATTTCAATAATTTGACAAGATTTTTAGTTTTGTGCGGTATTTTTAAATCTTTCAAGTTTCAAAAGATATGAAATATTTCAAGCTGTTGTAAAAGAAGTATACCGTAAACTTTTTCCAGGAATTTTTACGGAATTTTTAAAATTTCAAAGAACTGAAGTATTTTAAGTTATTGTAAATGATTTTAAAGAATTTTTGAAATTTTATTAATTTGAAGGTGTTCTAAAGGATTTCAAAGATTTTAAGGTATGTTTGAAAAAATTATAAGTAATCATGAAAAATTTCAAAGGATTTGAAATATTCTGTGCTATTGTAAAAGATTTAAATTAAAAAAAAAAAAAATTTCAATAATTTGAGATTTTAATATTTTTACGGTTTCTTTAAAAATTCCAAGGAACTTTTTTAAGTTTAAAAGGATAGATTTCAATAATTTGAGAAGATTTAAAAATTTGCACGGTATTTTTAAAAGTTAAAAATTTTAAAAGATATGAAATATTTCAAGCTGTTGTAAAAAAAAATTTATTGTCAACATTTCCCAAGAATTTTGAATAGAATTCCATAATTTGAAAAGATTTTAACATTTTTACGGTATCTTTAAAAATTCCAAGGCATTTTTTTTTAAGATTCAAAGGATTTGAAGAATTTTAGACTGCTGTAAAAGATTCTAAAGAATTTTTAATAGAATTTAATCATTTTAGAAGATTTTAAATTTTGGACGGTATTTTTAAAACTTTCAAATTTCAAAAGATTTGAAATATTTCAAGCTGTTGTAAAAGAAATTTATTGTAAACATTTTCTAGGAATTTTTAATAGATTTCGATAATTTGAAAAGATTTGACAAATATTACGGAATTTTCAAAAGTTTCAACGAATTGAAGTATTTTAGACTATCGTAAAAATTCTAAATAATTTTTTTAATTTCATTGATTTGAAGGGATTATAAAGATTTCGAGGTATATTACAAAATTCTAAATAATTTTCAAAAGTTTCGAAGAATTTGAAATATTCTAGACTATTGACAAAGATTCCAATGAATTTTTAATATATTTCAATAATTTGAGAGGATTTGAAAGATTTTGCGGTATCTTTAAAAATTC
>NW_022874013.1:0-2232 GCF_010883055.1 Belonocnema kinseyi
CTTTTGAAATTTAAAATTCGAAAATTTTTTCTAAAGCCTCCAGGGGACTTCGTTTTCGCACGAAAAAATTTTATGTGCCCTTATTGCATCCGGACCCACAATATTAAAATTTTCAACCAAATGAACCAAGTTTCATTCAAAAAGTTAAATTTTTAACACAGAATGTTTTCAAGAAATAAATAAATTTGGAACCAAATCCCTGAGTAAGTAAATATTAATTTTGGATACAAGAAGAAAATCGAATTTTCAGCAAGGTCGTTAAATTTTCTACCAGAAAAATAGATTTTTAATTAAATTGGTAGATATTTAACCAAAAAAATCAAGTTACAACAAAATAAATTAATTATCAATCCAAAATAATAAGTATCAACATAAAGTTTAATTTCCTACTGAAAAAATAAAATGTTAAATTTTCAGTTAAATAATTTATGGTTTGAGAAAGAAATTAATTTTCGATAATATAGTAAAATTTTCAGTTGAAAAAAATCAATTTTCAATGAAAAAAATACAAAGAATTTTCAACAAAGTAGTTGAACTTTCAACGAATGAATTGAAGTTTCATTTATAAAGCTAACTTTTTCACTTAGAATATTAATTTTCTACGGAAAATACCAATTTTCAATTCAAAAAAATTTCCATCAAAAATCAAATATTTCAATTTACAACGACAGAAATAAAGTTTCAAGCAAAAAGGAGAAATTTAACCTAGAATATTAATTTTCTACCAAAAAAGACAAGTTTTCAACTAAAAAAAAGCACTTTTTTACTCAGATAGTTGATTTTTTATATAAAAATAAATTTTCTACGAAATGCCTTAATTTTTATCTGAGCACAAATTTCCGTAAAAAAAGGAATATTTAAGCAAATAGTTGAATTTTCAAACGAAAAATATAATATTTTCACCCATAATGGAAGTTATATTTAAGATGAAAAATTCATTTTCAGCCAAGAAGATAATCGAATTTTTAGCCAAGATATATTTTTAATTCAAAAGATTTAAGTATCAATTAAAAATTATAATTGTCTACTGAAAAGCCTAAATCTTTACCAAAACAAGTAATTGTTAAATTTTCAGTTAAAACAATTAATGTTGAAGGAAGAAATTCTTTTTTGAGAAAATAGTCAAATTTTGAGTTACAAAAATAGTTTACCATTAAAAAAAGAATTTTCCACAAAAAATGGAATAGTTAAATTCTCACCAAAAAAATAGAATTTCAAACCAAAAACCTGAATTTTTAAGTTTAAGTATTGATTTTCTACCGAAAAAAATCAATTGTCAACAAAATAAATGAATTTATTAAAAAATATATAGTTGTTCAATTTTCCATTAAGGAAATTGGTGGTGGAAAAATTAATTTAAAAAAGTAGTTTAAGCCATGAATTCAATTTTTTAACCAGAAAGACGAATTTTCAGCATACAAAGATTTCTCAGTCAAGAAGAAAAAAAGTAATTGAACTTTCAAGTCAAAAGACGAGTTGTTTTGTAAAACAGTTGCATTTTCAAACCGAATCTATTAATTTATCACCAAAACAGTTCATCTTTAACCAAAAAGTTGCAGTTTTAACCAACAAGAGAAGAAACTGACAAAGTGATATTTTTAGGTTCATAATTGTATTGGAATAAAAAAATTTAAGAAAAAAACTAAATTTTAAACAAAATAGTTCAATTTTCAACTAAAGATTGGAAACTTGAAAACAACATTAATTTTTAACAAAGTGGTTCAATTTTTATCCAAGTAGTAGAATTTTCATTGTACAAAAATTAATGTTCAGCTAAATATGAAATAGTTCAGTTTTCAAATAAAAAATTAATTTTAAACTAATAACATAACACACTGAACCCTAGATATCGGACCCCTGATAAAGTTCTTCTGAACATTGACGCCACGCCGAAAATAGGAATAAAAAGAGTTGCGATGAGTGTGCCGCCCTCTATCTGGCTAATTCCCCACCAAGGCCAGTCCCAAAATCGACGCAATATCAAAGTTTCAGTGTAGTTGATATTTCAAACACAAATGATGACTATAATTAAGCTTACTCTGGCGATTTCTTTATTTTCACTGGCCGATAAAATAATACAATGTTTTGAAAAGTTTTTAATATACAATCTTTTATATACTGAATAAAAACATTTTAATTGAAAAAATTAAATTATCTAACTTATTATCATAGATAATTATTTAAATAGCAAATTCCTGACTTTTACAAGATTTTTGTCTAAGTCACTGACTC
>NW_022874014.1:0-1075 GCF_010883055.1 Belonocnema kinseyi
AATGTTGATTTATATACTTTTCTATTTGGCGGCCTTCTCTCGAAATTTAATTATATTCGAAACTACAGTTCTAATATCAATAACATAAAAGTGATTATTAATCAATTTATCTTTCCGTAGATTTCGGTAAAAAATATGTTTTTCCACTAAAACACTCGATAAATAATGCACTATTCGCACTTTTGTTTATTTAATGTTGATTGATATACTTTGCTATTTGGCGGGCTTCTCTCGAAATTTAATTATATTCGAAACTACAGTTTTAATATCAATAAAATAAAAGTGATTATTAATCAATTTATCTTTCCGTAGATTTCGGTAAAAAAGTGTTTTTTCTTTACTAAAACACTCGAAAAATAATGCAATATTTGCACTTTTGTTTATTTATTGTTGATTGATATACTTTTCTATTTGCCGGGTTTCTCTCGAAGTTAAATTATATTCAAAACTACAGTTTTAATATCAATATAATAAAAGTGATTATTAATCAATTTATCTTTCCGTAGATTTCGGTAAAAAAGTGTTTTTTTGTACCAAAACACTCGAAAAATAATGCAAAATTTGCACTTTTGTTTATTTAATGTTGATTGATATACTTTTCTATTTGGCGGGCTTCTCTCCAAATTTAATTACATTCGAAACTACGGTTTTAATATCAATAAAATAAAAGTGATTTTTAATCAATTTATCTTTCCGTAGATTTCGGTAAAAAAGTGTTTTTTCTTTACTAAAGCACTCGAGAAACAATGCAAAATTTGCACTTTTATTTATTTAATGTTGATTGATATACTTTTCTGTTTGGCGGGTTTCTCGCGAAGTTAAATTATATTCAAAACTACAGTTTTAATATCAATAAAATAAAAGTGATTATTAATCAATTTGTCTTTCCGTAGATTTCGGTAAAAAAGTGTTTTTTTGTACCAAAACACTCGAAAAATACTGCAAAATTTGCACTTTTGTTTATTTAATGTTCATTGATGTACTTTTCTATTTGGCGGGCTTCTCTCGAAATTTAATTATATTCGAAACTACAGTTTTAATATCATTAAAATAAAAGTGATTATTAATCAATTTA